>NW_013952449.1:835732-841843 GCF_001266775.1 Austrofundulus limnaeus
GGTGGGTACCGGCGGGCCCTGTGAGTTCGTCACTGCTGGCCCCAGGGGTTGCTGTATGTGGTCGCTGGTGGGGCTCTTCCAGTTCTCTCCAGTGGTCCTCTTTAGGGGGTGGGTGGGCGGCTCATTTAGCGTCTTCAGTTTGGAGAAGTTTAATTCTGACAAGACTGACAAGCTAACAGGTTTAAGTCTGAATGCAGCTTAAACCAAAAAAGGCGGTCGTCTTAAAACAACTCAAATCACAAAATGCATTCTATATTTAAATGCTGCTGGTGGTGGGCCAGCATTCTTTTGAGCCAAGGTAACTATATTTATGGGCCAATTAAAAAAAATAGACAGACAATTCAAACATTTTCTGCTATTGTTCTGGCACAGTCACATCTTAGTCCATCTTTTCCCATCTCTAAAGCTACGTATATTTATTTATTTATTTTTCACAATATTACCACAATTTATGAGGTGAATGGCGACATGTGTTTTCAGAGAATACATGGCACTGATATAAGCATCAAATATAAACACAAACACCGCTTCTTCAGGTCCACACACCATCAGCGGAACCCTGAATGACACTTAAAAGCATGACTATAACCAAGCCTTTACCCCCCCCCACCCCCACACACACACTCATCCTGAGTTTTTCTGTTTACTTTAGACATCCACATTTGCGAAAAGATCTATGTTGGTCTTTTGACTTGTCCAGGGTGTACCCCATCTCTTGCACAGTACCTGTTGGATTTAGGCAACAGTGACCCTGTGACTCAGAAAAAGGGGGGAGGATAATAGATGGATGAAGCAGATACACACTGTAAGGTGAGGATAGTTGATGTAGAAAGGATTAATGTTAAAAGAATAAGGAGACTGTGGATTCAAGCCTGCTGCAAAAATGTTTGAAATGGATCTGATGCTAATTCATCATCATACATTCATAAGACAATTTAAGAAGTATAGAAATATGATTTTCAAAAGATATAGAGATGCTCAGTGTGTCTGATTTTGTGTGTATATATATGTGTATATATATGTATACATATAATATTGTTTCTTTTTTTGATTTGTGGTTGCTTTGTTTTTGCAATATATGGTACATTTGGGACTGCGTATATATGTTGTATGTATTCGTTCATGTGTGTATGCGTATGTGCTGCATATGTGCAAACATACATTTGCATATGCTGCAAATGTATGTTTATCTTTATAAATATTTTCTGTACTATATAATTTAGTAGGTAAACAGATTGTTGTTTAAATCTTCATGAAATTGTGATTTTGAATAAGAAAAAAACAAGAATTAATTATTAATATTTTTTAATAAGCCATGAAGAAGGGTGGGATTAAATAAGTTTTTTTTTACTTCTTCCCATTCCTTTTCAACTATGTTAATTTCATTATTATCATTTTTTTATCATTGTTTTATTTTGTTTTCCATGTTTGAAATAAATTCTTAATAAAAAAAATACAGCAGGACATGAATTGCAGATGAAACTATTAGCCTACATCACAGAGCATGTCTAACAATACACAGTTATGAACATCAATAAACAAAAAACAAGTTTACTGTGAAATCCTCGTGTTTTTTTAGCATCAGTGTTCATAAGTATTAGTTTACTTTATGTTATTATATTTAATGACATCATAAAATTCATCGTTGCCATCATAGTATTTATTAAAATTGTACAAAATAAATGATGTTTTAATATATTTGAGTCAGGGATTAAAACACAGCTCAATAATTTCTACACTATTTCTCAGTTTGTCCTCACCAAACAGGTTGTTGGAACAGTCATGGAGTGGCAGAAGTCAATTGTTTGACAATTGAATTATTTTAAAAATGCAGTCATAATAAAATTTTAGGCAAAAATAGTGTGGTGAATTATTACCTTCTCCTTCATCCATGCTATTCGTTTTTTTTTTTTTTTTTGAGTGCTCAGATGGCCTTGCAGCCTTTCCCTTCAGTAATTATACAAAATATTCAGTTACTTCTCTGCTTAGTTTTTGTTGCGAAATAACCCTCTAGCTGTTGGGTTCAAATGACCCACAAGGCTTCAGTGTTAATCCTGAAGCCTTGTGGGTCATTTTGACCAAAGGGCAGCAGGAGGGTCAAAGGTCTTTTAAAGTCCCAGAATGAAATTACATGACAACTCTTGTGTTTTTTCCTAGAATAAATATTTACCAATGTTTACCAAATCAATGAACAATTTATCTAACCTGTCATTATTCATCTTTTGTTTATCTCTTATAATGGATTTGCTGCTAGATTCAGGAGCCCATATGCTGCCTTTTTACACTAGAATAATGTAAATACGGAATAGGCATGATACAGTTCTTATTTGCTTTGTCTTTGAAATATACAATTTGGCTTTGTTGTCACAAAGGGAGCAGCAAAATATACATGAATATTAAACAGGACCATCTGCAGGAAGTGTGTCTGACCGATTGTGGCGGGCCAGCTGGGCCAAAAATGCCCAGGATAATTTTTTGTCCTTGTCTCGCCTTGCCTCCAATAGTCCAGAACTGAAAAGCTATGACCTTTATATTGCAGACATGCCTCTAAAACTGTACCTTCTGGTTGCTGTGTGTGTCATATTCTTCCTTCTAAGGTCACATGTACAACTGATTTGTAAGATAAAACACCTTGTTCTTGTTGCTTGCCAAACACTGACAGGCATTTTTCCGCTGCCATGCACACTGTCATCATGCAAACAAGGCACACCTGAAAAGGAGAGCTCGCTCTGTTTGGCACTCATGCCATCTGAATAAAGGTTGAATGAGTGAACATCCTGTAGCTCCATATTCATTACTCCCCGTGAGAAATATGGTGTGCCTTGTCAGCACTTTCCCCCAGCCGGTTGCCCCCAGCGTGTCGACGTCTGCGTTGTTGTTGTTGTTGTTGTATGCGTGGAGCAGATATAAATGGAGCGTTGCTGAGGCTCTGTAAATATTTGGAGCTGCTGTCGCACCATTTGTTTAAAGCCGACATCTGTGGGCTGTAGGGCGCAATAAGGGGGAGGAGTGCAGTTTAGGTGAGGTGAGGTTTTAGAGTGCTTTTGTTACATACTGCATATAATGCAGACATTTTAATACTGGTGTGATGGCCGAATGCATGGCCACACTCCATTAAAGTCGGTAACTCTCATGCACATTCATTAAATTTTATTTATTCATTCAAACACATTAAACAATAGAATGTCATTTGTTGATTTTAAATACATTTGTTCTATTTGTATGCGTGTACATATAGTTTGCTTGTGTATTTTTTATCAACTCATTCTTTGTTTGGTTGTGTTTTTGAATAATTCTTGTTTCTTTTACTGGTTTCTCATCTGCTGGGATCTCTGGGAGTTACCAGACAAAACATGGTGGCCAGGGCTTGATATTCTTAACTGCTAGAGGTGGATAATTGGACTGCACCACCAGTTCCTGCTGAAGAGGGGGACCTTGTATTTTCTTTGTTTAAACAAGCTTTTGTATTTGAGTATTTACTGAGTTTAATGTATGATTTTCTTCTTTAGAATTTAGTTTATTAGCAAACTGAACTGTACTGTGTATTTTTGTTGTGATTAGTGATTGTTTTGTGTTGTGTTAGCCCTCATGTGTTGCAATGGTCTGATCTGCCAGAGTGTATATAAACCCTTGTGTGTCATGTGTCAGAAGGTCAGTTATGTTGTGTTATGCAGTCAGTTTGGTCACATTTTTTGCCTGAGTTCATTTTGTTATGTTTGCCTCTTTTATGAGCTCAGTTTGTGTTTTTTTTTAAGTTTACTTTTTTTGGGTTAAAAATAAAAACCCTATTTTTCTAATAATTCCTGTGACTCCTCCTGTTTCAACTCGGCCCATCACAACTGGAAATGTACTCAGTCTGTCAATCAAGGTTTATGATTGCATCTCTGTACAGATGTGATTCCAGATGTGTCATGTGGGCACAAAAGAAAACAACTGATGTATACAAAGGCACAGAGAAATTTGTTGATTCCCCTACAGTTTAGTGAAATAATTCTTGTGAAGTGATTCAGCTGAAAACATTTGTGTAATAAATATCTGCATGCTATTATCATAGGTACCTTCAAGCTTATTGTCAGCAATTCGGCTCATTAAAAGTGAACACAACCACTGGGTTGTTTTTGGTAAAGATTTCAACACTATCTGCAAACAGCTTCATATTCCTCAAACTGCAGCTGCTAGTATTTATCAACAGTACAAGGTTCATGGGACTGTAGGCAACCTTCTACGAAGTGGATGCAAGAGGAAATGCAACCCCATGTTGATCAGACAGTTGGTGCTGATAATAGAAAGTGAGCCAAGAAAACCATGCAAAACCATTCAAGCTGAACTCCAAAGTAAAGGTACTTTACTTTCTGATCACATTATGTGTCATATTTTGAATTGTAACAGGCTCTATGGAAAAGACACAGGAGAGCCCCACTATTGACAAAAAACAAAAAGCTAAGCAGGAATTCACTACATTGCATGTTGACAAACCCTAAAATGTCTGAGAGAGGTTTCTGAACTGATCTATCAAAAAACATCAGTTGTGTTTTTAATTGGTATAGAAGAGTACAAAAAGATTTAACAATTTTTGTGTTTATAAAGCAACATGGCATTTTCGTGGCGGCATGGTGGCTCAGTTGGTAGAGCTGATGCCTCTCAGCAAGAAGGTTGCCGGTTCAAATCGCGGCCCTGGACCTTTCTGGGTAGAGTTTGCATGTTCTCTCCATGCATGCGTGGGTTCTCTCTGGGTACTCCAGCTTCCTCCCACAGACCAAAAACATGAATATGATAACTCTAAATTGTCCCTAGGTGTGAGGGAGTGAGTAAACGGTTTTTTGTCTCGTTTGTCTCCATGTGTGGCCCTGTGATGGACTAGCAACCTGTCCAGGGTGTACCCCACCCTTCGCACTGTGACTGCTGGATATGGGCACCAATGACCCTAGAAAATGAATAAATGGGTATAGATAATGGATGGATGGATGTGTATATATAAAGCCCATTTCACTCATGATGACAATCTCACTACAGCATACAAAATTAGCCAGATAGTTGATGATGGTTGCACTATAAGCTCTCTCTATGCTAACGCAATGCCCTCACCACTGGCATAATGACTACACAAGGTAGTTTTCATGATCTTGCCATAATAGTACTGTGGCCTAGGCAGGAGGTCAGTCCTGGCTCAAAATCTTCATTATCAACCTGGATTTAATTTCATGATTCATTTTTGCCACCACACTCCGCCATGATCAATCATAAAATGTTTTTTTTAAATACAGTCTTAAAAACCTTGCATATTCTGAGTGAGTTTCAGTACTATAGTTGGGCCATCGTCCAGTAAAAAGGAGTGAGCCCAACAGGTCCAAGTATATATAACGACAGTCAGGCCCACTTCTATGGACCAGAGTCTGTTGTAGGTATTTCAACAACAGTCTGTAGGACTGCCCTACAGGCCTGGATCAGTTATCAATATTCAATCCACTGGAGGGAGCTAACTGACTGTAGAAAGGCATGGGAACTGAATAAAGGCCCAAATCTTAGGTTTGGGAAAGTTGTCATTGCTCTGACAAGAAATACTCTAAGCACACTGGTTGGTGTGCTAACTGGGCACACTGCTCAACCGCCACAAAATGGTGATGGGACTCCATGACGATGGTCTGTGTGATGCCTGTGGCATTAAATTAGAGACCTCTTTGCACTACCTATGCCACTGCCACTGGCTCTGAGCAGTCAAAAGAAAGAAAGTTCAGTGTCCTTTTGGGAAGAGCACTGGGCCCACTTATGAGGCCCCTGCTCATATGGAGTCTATCCATCCCTGTATAAGCAGCACCAACAACATTAAAAACTTTACCTGATTTTGTTTATAATAACTGTGAGAAACAAACTACACTGTGTTCAAGACCATATTGATTGGTTGACTCAGCTTTAGTAACACATTGGGCCTCATGCAAGAACCGTTTGTACGTACAGATTTGTTCTTAAATTGTGCGTATGAGTGATTTAGGAGAATTTGTGGCATTCACCAATGTTTGCGTATTCTAAGATTATTTTCAGATACGAACAAAATTCACGAGTGGTCCAGACCTGTCGTATATTTTACGAGCAGTCAGTCTGCTGTTATCCAGA
>NW_013952449.1:842097-854113 GCF_001266775.1 Austrofundulus limnaeus
TTCCACAGCTGACCTGCTAAAAATGACAGATTTTCTTTTCTGGATCTGTGACAGACGGACTTCAATCTCTGAACTCGTAAAGTTCTTCTTTTTAGTTTTCGCTGTCATTTTCATGAATGGACACTTTCTGATATCTGAGGCAGGAAACATAGCCTTATATGGTGTTTTTGGGGTGGTAATTATGCTAGTCTCCTCTCGCGTGCACGAGCAGCTGGATACGAACAGGTGGAATTTACACCTGTTCATTTACACACTTCTCCTGAAGATAGAAGAGTTTGTTGAATCTGACGTGACATGTTTGTACGAACAAAAGTAAGAGAAATTTAGGACAAGAATACGAACATGTTCTTGCATGAGGCCCATTGTGAGCTAGTTCATATATTGGACAGTACTATATGGCAATTTGCATCTATTAGGAAAACTGTGTAGTTGTCCTAATAGATGTAAAGGCAGCCAATTATGTTTAAACTGCTTAAGGAAATAAATAAATTTTAATTAAACATTTTTTTGCTCACTTTATTTTTTTCTCATATTTCCTAAACTAACCTAACCCTAAACTGAATAGTTACCTTTTTTTGTCTTCTTTTTTCCTTCCATTTCAGTGTCCTTTTTATTGTTAAACTTTAAACTTTCCTTTTTTTCTGTGCTGGTTTAAAAAAAAAGAATAGAAAGAAAAAAATTGCAGCTGGGCTGCATGCTTCAGTGATGGTGTTCTTCTACTATATTTTTCCAATTCTGTTCCTTCCCATACAGTCTTTCTTGACATCCAAAGTCCGAAAGATAGATAGTGGAGAGAAAAAAAAAAACAAAGAAAGGATTATAGTACACCAACCATGACTGTGAAAAATAGATGTGTGTGAGGAAGGGGTATAAAAAAGCCCATCTTTCTCCTCATCCAGCCTTCTTTTTTATTTTTTTTATTTTATTTTATTTTTGCTTTGACAGAAATCGGAGGGATAAAAGCAGGAATCCTGGATCAGAGTTCACCCCCATATCGTCATCTCAGAAAGCTTAAAGGTCAAGCTACTGGGTCTCAATCTCACTGATCCTAGAAGGTGTATTTCAGCCAAACCTCAGGTACAGACATAGGATCTGACCTACGCAGTGGAACTTAATGTCCCTGCAGAAAACTTATACTTGGAGCACATCACCAAAAACTTAGTTGATGCTGCCTCACCAAGGAAAGTGACGATGTGAAAGATTGCTGTGATAGTCTGTTTGTTTTTATCCTCCATATCATTTCAGTGTATTGCCGGCCTTTTTTTTTAGTTAGTTTGTTTTTGGGTGGGTGGGTGGAAGATGGTTGTTTTGGTTTGGTTGTATGAGTTTGGCTAGTAAGATGGATAGATAGGATGTAATAGTTTGGCCAGGTTCAGCATAGCAAAAGAGATAATTAAATAAGCTAGTGTTTTATTAGATGATTATTCCAGAAAACATAGAACTCTTGCTAGTGAAGACAGTCTAATGTAACAAATCCTGGAAGAAAAGAATTAGCCAGAGTCACTATAAAATAAAAGTCACATAGTAGATTAACTTTTATTTTGTCTAAACCACAGAGTCATTTGTTAAACAGAAAGTTTGATCAACTTGCATACATGTCAAGTTGTACATATTGTAAATTACATGGATTTGCCCCAATTTTCCATGTCTAAGGCTTTATTTATTTATTTATTTATTTATTTATTTATTTATTTATTTATTTATTTCAGAGCTGGTAGGATATATAAAAATAGGTTTGCCACCTCCCTATCCTCTCTTCCTTGCTCCTCAGTGCTGCAGGTCATGTATCTTTTGCCCCACGTTCTTTCTAACCCCGTGGCCGATAGTCCACTCCAATTTCCGCCACTACCATTGTATCGCGTCTAAGTACTGCACATTTTGTACGAAAATGACAAATTTATGAAGGTCAAGACACACGTAAACATCCAAAGGCTTTGACATGTTTAAACTTGGAATACCTTCTCCAAAAAGTAAAAAAAATATAAAATTATTATAGTGTGAAACATTCATTTATTTTCAGTGAGTGCTGGTGTGGAAAAACAATGTTTGCATTGATTATTTGGTGTAACTCTTTGCCATATAGTCTAAAGTGTAAAAAAATCCAGGTATAGAAACATACCTGAAAGGGTATTTCAGCTGGACCCTGATATAAGCTCAGTACTTTTTTTTTTTTTAATTTTCAGCTTTATCTAAGGATATGTTTTTAAGGTACAAAAAAATACCATTCAAGCAAAGGCAATGTATCTTTTTAGGTACATTACTGTACTCCTATTTTTTTATTTTTTTACTGGACTTTTTCTTTCCCTTTGCTGCAGCCGTCCATAAAAACTGGGATTTTGGAGGTTTATCCATGGCTGATTGAATCAAAAAGATCTTCAGGCTTCTGGATGTTATTCTGAACAACAACCACTCATGTTTTGTTTGCTGCAGATCATTTAGATAGTATCTGCCTCTGCTTCCTCTCTGTCAAAGCACTTAGCAAAATTCAGTTAAATAAAACATGTGCTCATTTGTAGATGGGAATATTGATCACCTGTGACTGACGTACACACTGAACCTATCCGACACACCTGTACCGATGGTTTAAATACTTAGAACTTTACAACCTTAAAAGAAATAACAAATATCTTGGGACTTCCCAGTTGTTTATCAGACACTGTGGTTAGTTCCCCTTCGGTTATTGTTTTGGATTTCCTCTTTCTGCAGCTCCTTTATGTTTGTTATAAACTTGCCTCCCTCCGACCCAGTTGTGTCTTAGTTCCCCGCTCACTGTAACCAGAATATAAACACTTTGTATCACTGATCAATAAATTAAATACATTTCTGCAGAGATTATGCAACATAAACTGATTTAGCAACATTCAGAGGAGTGTGTCTCAATTGTCACACAATGCATGTTGTGTGTTTGAGTCAATTTTGAAAATGATTTTATGCCTAATTACATCTCATAACTAAAACATTCATTTAAATTACTGCAAAATGTTTATTAAAAACAGATGATTTAGGCTGCCTTTGCAGAAAAATAAAACGATTTAGCATATGTTCATTCAAAGCAGATTTAATTGAATCCTACAATAGTATACACAGTATTTTAAGTTTACTGAGAGTTTTAACTTTTAATTAATCATGCAATAAAAAAGCAGCTCTGTGAGGCTAAACTTAAAGCAGGAACAAAAGCAGTTTCACTTCAAAGCTTCCATAGAAATACTCCCAACATGCTGATATGAGTGTAAAGGTTGCACTGTTCATCATGCTAGTCCAGAATGTCACACATTTACAAATTAGCACAACAAAAAAGCTCAACTGAGAGGCATAAAATTGTGGATGTGGCATTTGCAGGGCTGAGTAACACAACATTTTTGTTAATGTTTTTTTTTTCAGGCAAGGTGCTTGAACAATATGAGTCTAATGGTGATTTCAAATTTGAAACATTCTGAATTTCTGTTTCCAACGTTAATGGCAGACAGTATCTTTGTGTCATGATGGCAAACAGACATAGAATTTGATTCTGTGTTTGCAAGGTTCTGATGCAAGAAAAGGCTTTAACAATCAAATTATCTGCTGGATTTCTTTATGGAATACTTTTAACACATAATTTGACTGTAGCTCTTTTTATCTGTTAGACTTTTACCCAGTCATAATACCACATTACATACATATATTAAATATGATTTAACTGATGATTGAGTTTAAACCGAGTTTGACTTGTACTCTATTGCATCTAGTGTTAAGATGTGCTGAATATTTTACATTAAACATCTAACAGGTGCGATAGTGTTCTGCTTTCCTTTCCTCTGAGACGTTCAGAGTCAAATACGTCCGAAGTTTGAGCTGTATTTGCTGTAGTTTAACAACAACCCAATAATTTTGTATCAAAACAGTGTTTCTAAAAAGAGACAGAGAACTAACATTACTAATCTATTTTTCATCAAAGAAGTGATAACAAAACTCTATTCTGCGTTGTTCCTTAATGACATTCAGTTACTCATAATGATAGAAAAAAAACTGGAAACACAGCTCAGTTTGGTTAAGTGTTTTGGGTTGATTGACTGATACATGTGTGACCCACAGTGCATCCCAGTGGAACGAGCAGCAGTGTTGACTGACACTGGATAATGAGCAGTTCAGCATTTAGGCCCAGTCACAGAGTGGTGGGAATAAAAACATATGGACTGAGCAGGGATTTTTTTGAATATGGTGGGTTGTGTGGGGCACTCCCTGGTTGACTGCAGCAGGTAATAGAACTATTAGCATGGAAATAAGAGCCTTGGAGAGCTGCTGGTGGTTGGATATAATATTGCTCTAAAAGACCAGAGCTCCCATTTGGATGCAGTTGTCAGTACATTAAGGCCTGGGTGGTACTGGCTCTTAAAGAAACCTCTCATCCCAGGATAACCAGAGGGCTTCAATTAAACAATGTAGAAATAGAGCTGAGACTATGCTGTTTGTACACGTTTTGTTGGGAATGAAGGGAAGCCGGTTCTCCTGAAGGCCCTTTGCTAATATTAACATTTGACACCCAGTTTTAATGCTGGGCTCTTATGACATTGTCTAAAAGCATGGATATATTGCTTATATGTAGGTATCTGGCAATGCAAAGGGAAAATTTCTTAACTCTGTTAAATTTGCAGTAAAATGATTCTTTTTTGTATAGAACATTTAAAAAACACTATTTGTCTATAGTTAGATATTGCTCGCAACTAAATTAAGATCAGAAATGCAATTAAACGTTTGGTAATTTGTATAATTCTGCATATTTCTTCCCCAAATACTATTTGTGGACCAGTGGTGTCACTAGGCCTATTTTAGGGGGACTGGAGCCCCCCTAAATTATTTGGTGTAAAAAATATATATTTTTATTTTTTTATATAAAAATTCAATATTATGTGGTCAGAATAAATAACCATTTAATATTTCCATTATTAACTTAAATATATGATCATAAATCTGTCAGTTTCACTTTAATTTATAGTGTACGGTAGAGATCGTCTTTGGTGCATCATTATCCAATCCATTCCGCTTCTCATGAAATCCCGTCCACGTTTTTCTGCAAACTTCATTATCCAATCCATTCCACTTGTTCATATAGAGTACTCCCACACCACATGAAATCCCGTCCACGTTTTTCCTGCAACCTTAATTGCAGCATGCTAGCAAGTTTACATACAGAGCCAGATAAGTGCAGCATAAAGGCTCAGTGAGCAGACCAGGAGAATGCTCAGTGAAAAGTGGATATATGAAAGTTTTTCAAGAAAGTGTGTACTAATTAGTAAAGTAGTGTCAGTATTCACAGATCTATCTAAAATAGGTTTAATGTTCAGTTTGGGGGTATTTTTGAATTGATGTTAAAATTGATGTTAAAATATTATTTGATCTTGAATGTTTATATATATATATATACATATATACTGTATGTATATATATATAAGTAATACACACACAACACAGATATATAATATACAAAAATTCTGTGTGTCTCCTGGGGGCTAAGCCCCCTTGTCTTTAAAACCTAGTGACGCCCCTGGTGTGGACAGTAGCCAGGTTTCCACCTAACTGTAATGCAAATTTTAAAAGAACTTTTAAAATGTTGCAAAAAATAAATAAAACATAAAAAAGGGAAATGCAAATTACGCATATTTCCATGTGAGGTAAATACTGTATTTGCTGTGTCAGAACTTATTCAACAAATGTGCTTCCATTTCCCCTTTTGTGCATTAACTTTTTTTTTTTGAAAATCTAAAAATCACCTCAAGTGAGTGTTTTTATTTTCATATTTTTACAAAATTAAGGAATTTTTTTTCATTTTGCTGCTTCCATCAACCTTTTTTAATGTGATAATTCAAAATGTGCATAAAAAAATGCAGATGGAAACACAGCTTGTATGTTCTTATCAACTTTGGCGATGAGTGTTACCAAATATTCTACAAAGCAATGCACAAAAATCACCAATTGGTACTTGCAGAAAGACAGTTTATTCAATAAATTGAGCAAATGTGTCTTACATTTTGGTCACATTCTCAGGAAGTGGTGTTTTAAAGGTAGAGTGGAGGGTCTTCAACTCAAAAGTTGCTGTTTTCATCCCCCATTTTATCCAAAGCATCACCTATCCTTGAAGGAATGCATTTCACTTGCCAGAATCAACTTCACTGCCAAAATTTAATTATCATTATAATCATTAAACTGACAAAGTTGTAACTATTTTGAAAATGTTGAAAACAATCCCATGAATATTGCAAGATGTCAGGCTCAGAGTGTTATAATTCTCACCTCCTACCACATAAAAACAATTTAGATCTATACGACTGACAAAAGGATAGCCTTTTTTGTTTTCGTTGTTGTTTCTTCAGATTACCTTAGCTGTGGTGGCCACCTAGAAACGAGTTTGCTCCAAAAGTTAATCAATTGTAAAGATTCATGAATTTATATTTCCTGAAAGTTCTATCCAGTAGGTCACAAGATATTTTGCTAACAAGTCGTACAGAATTGTCTCCAAATAGTTTCTGGCACATTTTTCAACTAAAATGTTCCATCTTATATTGTGCAGAAGCTCTTCTGAGGATCGGTTTGAAAGCTACCACATCAAATTTTAGCTTAATGTCTGTAAAATGACCAAAATTATAGTCATTTTTTGTGTTTTCTAAATTCAGTTTGCTGCGGCAGCCATTTTGAATAGGTTTCATTACAAAAGGTAATCAGTGTTAGATTGACATCCCATGATTATTTTTGCAAGTTTCATTAAAATCCACCTTGTGGTTCATGAGATATTCAGGTAACAGACACACACCAAGGAGGAGCTGGTTAATGCTGCATGTGTACAGCTGTAAATCAGATGTTTCTCCTGCTTTAAATCTTTCATTGTTAATCCCTCCATTCATCATTCATCCACCTTGTCTCATTCTGCGCTCACCTTCATGTTCTCTCCTTCTTTCTGCGTCTTTAAAACCTCGCTCGTTCCCTCCCTGCTCCTCCTCCTTCCTCCTCCCTTGTACAAATCAAATTAGGGTGTCAGCTTCAGAAATGAAACGTGCCTCTGTTCATACGTCTTGTTGTGCACAAATACAAACATGTGTTAATTTGTGTTGCTGCCCCGACAGATTTGCCTGCAGGACAAGTCGGTATAGATTACCTCCTTCTGTTGGGCTGATGGCAGATTTCTCTGTGTGGGAGTGGATTTGATTAAACTTTTACTAAAGATATTCCAGCTTTGTGGAGGGAATACATAATGGCTTTTAATTAATAAAATTTAAGAATTAAATGAAGGCTTTGCTGCAGAATGCTGGGTAAATGATCCTGGAATGACGAAAAAAGGAAATTGAAACTGAGCAAATATCTATATATGCTGCATCATAACTGTACAATTTAAAAAACAAAGTCGTAGCCTTCTTTAAGGGAATGCATATCACATACTACCTTTCATATTTAAGTTTTAACATCATCTTAGTATGAAAAAATGTTGAACTTGTAGCAGTTTTGGTCCAACCTTAACAATAAAATCATGCTTGGTTTTATGCAAGATGCCATGTTCAGAGTATGTGTTGTAAATCGCCCACCGCTACCACAACATAAGCTATTTTACTAACAGACTGAATAAACTAAACTAAATAATTACTGGTACCTTATTCAACAAAGATGTGGCAGTTTGTATCTGCTCAGGAGATTGGTTGTAGATCACGATCAGCCACAACCACACTGAATTTTAATACTCCTCTTGGTGAGTTGTAATGCCGATGTGTGGTTTTGGAAAATTGTGGACAACCAATGTACAAAATCCCTGAAAAGTGTGCCACAGATCCGAGAGGATGTCACTGTGAAGAAACTGTCGAGGGGGTGGGGGGGCACCACATCAAAGAAGACAATTGCCGAAACAAGGATGATGAAGTCGGCGAGAGCGATCACGTTTTCGGCCACGTTCAGATTGTTGGCGTTTGTGGCACTGCTGACGATAGCGTTTGTACTGGCACTGTTGTAATGCATGCTAAAGTCAAAGCGAGCATGAAGCAACAGAACTATGGCGTTTTCATTGCGCTGAATGAAAGTGGTGAAATCTTTTTAGGCCTTTTGTGAAAGCCCAGCAGGGTAAGTTAGTTGTTCTTGTTCTTTTTTATTCCATCAAACTTTTGACTCAAGAGTGAGAATCAAACGGTTGTGTCAATGCCATGGAACTTCTCTCACCAAAACTTACTGAACTTCTGACAGATTTGGTGTTTATTATTTATTTATGATTACACGCTTTACTGTTTTTCATCAGAGTGAAGTCGTGACGGTGAAGCGCATTGAGCCACAGCTTTCTTCTTGTAGCAGCTTTGCTCGACTTTCCTAGAGGAATTTGGTAAAAGGAGCGAGCTTCTCCTTTATCTTTTACTCGGTCGAGTTGCCTCAAAAAATTATACCCACTACAAAAATCACGTTTCCCCATTGCTATAGTTGGGATGAATGTAAACACTCGACTCGTACAGCAAATGACACCCCCCCCCCCCCCCCACACACACACACACACACACACACTTACTTCTGGTGAATGTGCAAAAACCGCGTGTGCACAAGCGTTATGACAGAAATGTGCAAAAGCTCTAATCAGTATCAATAACATGAACTGATTTATGGGCATTTCTGTGTTTTTAAGGTCACTGGGCTGCGGCAGCCATCTAGAAGTGGGTTCACCTGCCTGTATCACCTGGTGATAACAAACAAAAAGTAATGCCTGATTTCATAACAAATCTTCGTGTACACCTATGTGCACAACAACTTGTCAGCATTTCGATTGTTTGCACTCATGAGTCAAATTTACTCTAAGTTTCGTGCACGTCTTCAACACAACACTGAGGTGTGCACAAGTAGGAAACGAAGCCAGCACAGAGTGCTAGTGACACCACGCTGCATGAAAGGAGACCATGCAAGAGGTAAAAAAAAAAAACCAACAACATAATCATATACTGTAAATGTGAGCAGACGTTTGGCATGGCACAGAGAAGGTGTGTGAGCAGGAGGTGTGAATACAGTGGAGTCTAAAAATATAAAGCAGGACCTCAGGAATAATATTTTACAAATGTAACAGAAAACAGCCTTGTGCAACGTCTATCAGAAATACATCTGGATATTGCAAGACTGGTGAATGACATGAGGCTATGACCATAAATAAAGAAATGTCCAATATTATTGTTACTTTTCTTGTTATTACAGCTTTGGCTGTAATGATGGCATCGAGGAAAAAAAAAAACGTGGGGGGGATAAAAAGGTGTATGAAAGAAACAAAGCAGACAAAGCTCTGTGGGGAAGCGTGATGTGAAGCTGCTTTGATGAGATGCACATGGCTAGGAAAAAGAATAAATAAAAATCAGTGAGTGTATGTGTGTTTGTTTATGCATACATGCATGTGTTTAGCCCTGATGTGAATGGGTAAGCAGCTTCCTTTCTTAGCGCAGAAACATCATTAGCATATGAGGGAGAAGTGCACCCCAGAGAGGGAGAGACAAAAACAGAGCAGCAAAAACCGAGAGAGCAGAGGAAACGGGGAAGTAGAAATGCAAAAGCTGGAAAACGGGGTGAGAAATTAGTGCAGAGATGGAAGAACTATGATGCAAAATGGAAACGAGGAAAAAATAGGGAGCAATCAGAATGAAAACGGTCTTTTGGAAAAAAAAGAAAACCAAAAATAGCTCAAACATGTTAATACCTGTATTCAAATAAAAATAGACACCAAAAATAGGCAGCAGGGATAACAATGGAGATTAATGAAGTTGCTATGTATAGTTTTAGTTAAATACCATGTGCTGATAGAGACACACGGCCACACTGAAGAAGAAATCTTATTTCCTGTTGTGAAATTGTATGAAAGTGGATAAAATCTAATTCAGTTTGGTACAAATTGTTGTGTTCTCAAGATAAAAACTTCTTTTTTAGGTTAATTGGATATTTCTAATCATCCTTAGGTGTGACAGAGAATATGTAGATACTGTCTGTTTTTTTTTCGTATATTTCTCAAACCTTTCTCACTTTGGATTTTAATAGGACTATAGCTATATTTTGACACCTGTACAGAAGCGCTCCTTATGATAGAAAACATCTGAAGCCGATAACACACACTAATCCTTAAAAGTCTGTTTATTTTGGATTTACTCCAGTAGATTAAATCATAACTGGGATGGCTGCCAAGGTTGTTCAATGCAAATAAGTGATCAACAAATAATCTGTTTTCTCTAAAACAGGAGTTCCCAAACCTTTCCATGCCATGTTCTACTAAAACTAACATTTATATCAACAAAATCCTGTTTAGTGCTTTCTTTTGCCAATTTATCTGCCATTTCATTCCCTTTAACACAGCGTCTGATCACACAGCCAACGCCCTCATGAATAAGATTCTGGGCGTGCACACCTGGTGCTTAGATACTAATGAACCAGGCAACACTGCAACCAGAAAGCAGAAGGGGGAGGGAGGAATAGGGGAAAAGTTGTGTTCATGAACCCAACCCAGGTGGGAAACTACAGTGATCACCAGAGAGAAAAAAATCTCTTGTACAATAACCACCCAGTTACATACATAAAAAAAGTGATTATAAACTTGATCACAAGTTGATAGTTATTCCCTGTCTAGAATGAAATGTCCTGATGAATCTCAGTAATCCAGGTAAAAAATCAAAAATAAAAAAATTGTGTAGGTCTTCTGGACGGGTTCTTCTCTAATGAAACTTCTTCAGTCTGAGAGTTTCAGGCAAAATTCAGGCTTTTAAGCCCAGCCTCCATGTGACTGATACTCACATCACATGGCTATTGTTGACACCTAATTAACACTTATTGTTAACAGGGTTGGAGTGATACTGGCAATAGCCGCGCTGTAGGAGGGGGACAACTGAAAACGGAGGCCTCCACCTCTGTTTAATGATCTTTCTTCACAAAAATGGCTTCTTTCACTCCTCTCTCAAATCAACGTTCCTCTCTATCAAGAATGAGAACATCCTCATCTCTGAAAGAGTGACCGCTGGCCTGTAAATGAGTGAAAACTGCAGAGTTTTGGCCATTAGATGTAGCTCGTCTGTGTTGGGACATTCTTTTGAACAGTGGCTGCTTTGTTTCACTAGAATGAAAGGCATCTTTTTTATATAAGTTCACAGTGTACAGCATATTTCTACATGTCTGAGACCTCCAAATACTCCATCTGATCTGCCAAAATCGGCTCTCGTAAAGAAAATCACATTATTTTGTTCACAGCTTTGGGTCTATCTCTTCTTGTCACTACCCCCCATGAAAACTTTTCACCTTCCTCCACATAACAAATTATTGGTTGGTGATTGGTCAAAAAGTCGTAGATGTTTGTTTGGTTAAGCTAAAAGCACTGGAACACTGCATTTTACTTCAGCTACTGTCTTCCAGAATCCCACTGTTCTACCTGGAAGCAGACATTTATGAGGACAGTCAAATGGCCAAAAACTCATGGATGGAGATAAAACAGACGTCTTGCACAAAGGAGTCTGACAAAAACTGTGTTGGTAGGGTGATCAAAGATTACAGCTATAAGAATTATTACCAGAAAACATTATAGTCACCCATCAAATATATTATTTCATCAATTGAAATTATTAAAATTTTATGAGTTGGTTGATTATAAGATTTTGTTGATTATGTATAGGGCTCATAGAAAGTATTGCCTTTGAATATTCAATCTAATTTGGTTAAGAGGGAAAGTTGTTATAATTTGAAAGGATGTGAAATGTTTGTAAAACCTAAAATTTGAATAAACTTGAAGGATAATGTATGTACCTTAGTTCAAGGTATAAGATTGTGGAATAACTTGGACAGCGATTATAAAAATGCGGACTCGATTTAATTTATTTGGTAGAATAATAAAACTGAAACTGTTGAAAAAATATGAAACTATATATTATGTATTTCTACAAGCTGATGTTTGAGTGGTTAAAGTTTTTTTGTTGTGCTGATGAGGGTGTGAAATTATAATATACTGTATGTACATGTATATATGTTTGTATGTGTGTATGTATGTATGTGTGTATGTATGTATGTG
>NW_013952449.1:854376-856811 GCF_001266775.1 Austrofundulus limnaeus
GTTGTATTGAAATTTTTGTTTTTAATCTAAATGAATAAACTGTTAATCTATGTTGGCCAAGGCCAACGAGTCACCCCTGCGCTCTGCCATTGCATCTAATTGTGGATATAATTCCAGCCCTTGCTTCCCAGGGTCTGTCACTCTGCGTCACCTCAAATATGAAATTAATTAATTAATTAATAAAATATACATTTGTTCTTATACAGTTTAACTATTACCCACTAGAATAGCTGGTACTAAAAAACGTTACGGTTTACCTACATTTCCTATTTAGTTCCAGTCCAGAAAAAAAAAACCACTCCTCTCAAACATTCAAATCCTTCAGAGACGTGGGACATCAGCAGATCACTTGTTTACTTGAGAGTTGTCTATTCTAAGGTTTGTGTAGGCTGATGGTTTCCTATGGAGTTTTTCAAGTTGAGCAAAACTAACATCTCACATTCATGTAAGTAAAGAAGAAAATCACCTGAAGCAACAGAGCAAAAAAAAAATCACTATTTTACATAAAACTCTTTTCTTCAGTCATATTTAAGTCTCCCAGTCTGTCTGTGTCGTTCTGTCAGTGTTTCCACCGTAATGAGGTCCCCTTCACCCAGGAGGTGATGTCGCTGCACAGTTGCCCATTGCCTCCAGTTATAAACCTGGAAATGTCAGCTTGCTTCTTGCACTATCTGAGCTCTGCATACATAGACAGGCTCACACAGTTCTAAGCTCAAAGGCAGCTCCACACGTATGAGCTGAGGGCTACAGGATCTCAGCTTCCTCTCCATCTGTTGTCTACCCCCCACGCACACACAAATCTCATGGCCAGCATCTTCTGTCTCACCTCTTTAAACAAACAGACACGGTAAATACCTGCTGCACACAAATACACATCACTTCTCGTCGCCTGATTGGTGGCTGAGGAAAAGGTTACTCGCTCAGATGAAACATGTTGCTCTTTTCTCCTTTTCTTCTTTTTGTCAATTTGGGTGAGGCTGAGTAAAGGTTAGCATTGCTGAGGCACTTTTTTGTAGCCGTTTTGTCATATTTTGGCCTTTTCTATGTCTGAGTTTTAACGTTATAAACCAGACCTGTGCACATTTGGTCCATTAGGCCACCCTGTCTGGCCTGGGTGAGGTCAATCGTAAATTAAATCCTAATAAAGATTTACACCTTGCACACAATACAAATGCATTGCTTTTATTTTGAATAGCAAGACACATGTGTGAACGCTACAAGTGATGCTATTCACCTAGCCCTCAAAATGTTAGCTCATGCCAAAAAAAAGTTAATCTCAAATATCACGTTTTCAAAAAAACATGGACTGACAAATACTTTTTCCTTGCAGAAGTCAAAGGTAAAACTGTGCTTAGTTTGTGGTTTACAGGTTGGTGTACAGGATGTGAGCCAGATGTGCAAAGCTCACTGAAATGTTATCAAGGAGACAGACAGAAGACATGAATTAAAAACTAGTATAGTGAAGCTAATAGCCTAATATCAATGTGAATGTTGTGCTGTTACCACAATAAGTACTGTAACCAAAATAAATAGCCTTTAAAGGCTAAATATGCATGATATAATTAGGCGAAAGAATTTTAATATTTAAAATATGTAATCTAAACAAATCTAATAGCCCCTTCATGGCAGGATTTTTTAAGCAACCAAAGAGGAAAGCCAATGATGAAATGAACATTAGGGAGAGGGCAGACACAGCTAAGGGGTGTGGTAAGTAAATCAGTCAACAAAATATGTTTTTTGGGACTACATATAGTTCATTGTGTTGAATGAATGCATTAACATAGCAAATATATTATTTATGCCATGGCATTAGTATATCGGTCTTTTTATTTCCTCTGTGAACCAGAGGCTGAGAGAAGAGAAAGAGAGACTGGGTCCAGTGAGGACAGTAGCTCAGGATAAACCACAGGCACAGGGACAAGAGACTCCATCCAGATGTCCATGACCTAGATTTGTTTTTTTTAATTACCGTCCTCAGCAGCCCCCTACTAGCTGAAGATCACTTGCCAAACTCAAGGTCATTGGTCTGAATCTGGCTCTGGTTGACTTTTTGTCTGGCCCCAAAGTTAACACTTTTAATGTAAAATAGTTTTACAGTTTATCTTTTTGCCTCTGGATTTAGTGCATTCTTCTCGTGACAGAAGGCCAAGGAAAATTGAGTTTGAAATTTTCAGTAATCATTGATTTTGGTGTGGAAAGAGAAACAAATAAAATAACTTTATCTTAGTGTATTCTTTTGTTCGAAAGTCAAATTATTGGATTTTTAGGGAGGGTTTTCTTTTAGTCACATGATTTTCTGGATTGTGATAAAACACATCTTTAAGAAGGAATAAATAGAAAAGTTGTAGAGAGTACGGCATAATACATTAATGCTAATGATGAGTTTTTTTAATTTAATATTTTTTCTTTATTCATAAGATTATATATATATACAC
>NW_013952449.1:857971-859716 GCF_001266775.1 Austrofundulus limnaeus
TGCTACAATATCATTTGTATTTCAATAACATTAAATTGAGCCATATTATTTCTGATCATTTACAGTATTGCAATAATAAATATTAGATGCTACATTTTTGTCTATTTTTACCTCCGCCAAGGGCGAGGTAATGTTTCGGACGCATATGTCTGTCTGTCTGTCTGTCTTTCTGTTGTTCTGTCTGTGGACGACTCAAAAACTTGTGGACGGATTGTCATGACATTTTTATCACGTGGGTACTGGGCCAAGGAACACATCTTTACATTTTGGTGATATTCCGGATCATGATGCGGATACAAGAATTTTATTTCTTTCAACACTCTAAAATTGGCAAAGCTGTGATGCTTTCACAGGGCTTCTGTAAAAAAAACAGTGAGCTGGATTGGACAGCACGGACTTCAAACTTTATAAAAGTAACATTAAAACCAGATTTAATGATGATAATTTTTGCCATAATATGCACATTTACAGAACGTTTTGTGACCAGGAAGTGCGTGACTGCACCATGAAACCTATTTTTCCCATTTCCTCAAACACAAAACATTTTCAAAACAACCAATCAAAACAGTTTATTGCTCCTAGGCTTGTAAGCAGAGAGCTGCCGGGTCTCAAAGTTTGGAGATGGTGGGGGGGGAGCCAGGAAGCACTTTATAAAGAGAGTCAAACCATTACAAACTCATACAGTACAAGGGGGTAAAACAGACGTTTTACACGGTGAAATGTGACTGAAGAAAACTTAGGAGCTTAATCCGACACCAGTTTGAAGATGAATAACGTCGGGTGACGAGTTTGACTTTTATTTTATTTTTTTCACATTGGACTCCACCGAGAAGACATTTCGTGCATACTACCTGCTTAAATGTTCGCTACGTCAGAACTTATTCGGCAAATGTGTTTCCATCTCTGCTGCTGCGCATTAACTCCATTACAGGATGGGGGAAATTGGTCTTGGTGGAGGTTTGCACTCTCCGAGTGTCTCTAGTTCTATATGTGAAAAGTGGGCCAGTATTGGGGCTGAAAAGTTGCCCCACAACTGCCCCACTTTGGAGTCATTGGACTTGATAAACTACTTTATAATTCAAGACCATTAAAAAAATTCATATCAGGAATTCTCCACCATCAGCTGAAAAACAAAGAGTTCAACTTTAACTATTTATCTCTAGCTTTGGATGAGAGCTACAACTATGTCCATGACTCAACCTAGCTACTCATATTCCTACGTGGGATAACAAAGACTTTAAAACCATGGAAGAGTTGGCAGTCAATGAAAGGGACAACAAGTAGGAGGTATATGGTCGTGGAGGTAAATGTTTTAATACAGGTGCTGGTCATAAAATTAGAATATCATGAAAAAGTAGATTAATTTCAGTAATTCCATTTAAAAAGTGAAACTTGTATAATATATTCATACATTACCATCATCATCATCATCATCATCATCGTTTATTTATAAAGCACAATAAAAACCAAAGTGCTGTACAGGAGCGTAAAATAAAAACAATGAACAAAGCACATTACATACAAACTCATATATTTCAAATGTTTATTTCRTTTAATTTTGATGATTACAAATGACAACAAATGAAAATCTCAAATTCAGCGTATCAGAAAATTAGAATCTTGTGAAAAGGTTCAACATGGATGGCACCTGGCACCACACTCTAATCAGCTAATTAACTCAAACCACCTGCAAAGGCCTTTAAATGGTCTTTCAGTCTAGTTCTATAGGCTACACAATCATGGGG
>NW_013952449.1:861685-864432 GCF_001266775.1 Austrofundulus limnaeus
ATATGAGTTTGTATGTAATGTATGAATATAATATACAAGTTTCACTTTTTAAATGGAATTACTGAAATAAATCTACTTTTTCATGATATTCTAATTTTATGACCAGCACCTGTAAGTTTGGACTGAAATGGGATAAGCTGGCAATTGTGACTACTCATGATTATCCAAATCTGACAGACTTTTCAAGGATTCAAGGACTCAAAGAGAATTTTGAAGAAAATGCCAGATAAAGTGTCAGAAATACAGTATACCCTGAACAGAAACTGACATGCTTGCTCCAGGAAGAGTTGTGGAAATAAGAGTTATAAACAGATTGTGTTGATGATGATATAACTACAATAGTTAACTTCATCAGAGTATTGAATCACAGACGGTTTGCTGCACTTTTAGAGGGAAATGAGACAGATCATCAGGGCACGGGCCACCACACAGCTGTCAGGTGCCTCAGCATGGGTGAAGTGCTGAAACGTGTCTGGGACCTGAGAGGAGATTCACAAGTGCTGTGTAGAGAGAAAATAAACTGACAGTACCTCTCATGGCTTTCAGATGCAAAATGAAATGTAGACCTTGCCTTTGCTGTAGATGTGACTGAACTAATGAGTGGCCTAGATGTCAAACTGTAAGACAATTTTCTACATATAGTGCCCTGAAGGCTTTTATGAGAATGCTGGATCTAAACAAAGAATAACATTTTCAAATACTAACAGTGAAAAGGACTACAGCATCAGCTGATCACCTTCCCAGGTACCTATCCATTTTAGGAGCACTATATGGTGGGGTTTCAAGGGGATTTCAAGACAGAGTGAAATGCAGATTTCCTCTCCCTTCACCTGCAGTGTGGATAATACATCATGTGATATTCAGATGGAAGTCAGGTCTGCGGTCTGACACACTGACAGTGTTTTCGGTCAGTTTCACTGCTTGAGTTTTACTCTTCCCTCAAACAGGATAACTTTTTCACACACAAGTCGGCATGCTTGCAGTGATTCTACTCCTCTTTGGATCTACCGGCGTATGAATGTATTCTCAGTGATGAAGTTCAACAAATCCAGATCTAGATCCTCCATCACTGACGATCACCTCCCGGCTGGCCTTCCAATATCCACCTCAGACATTCGGACAGATTTCAGTGCACTTGTTAAAGCCTGGAGCAGAATGAATTATTTTCTTGCTGAACAGGCAAAAGGAATTGAAAAAAAAAAAAAAAAAAAAGAAAAAACCCACCTTTTTGTGTGTTTTCTTTTTCTTTTTCCTTTTCTTGTACCAAGTTGTTTCAGTGCTTAGCTTTACCATACTTCCAAACACAGGTTCTTTATTGGAATTAAATGCTAAAAATCAAAGAGAACCCTGGTGGTATTGTAATGGAAGAAATATGACTCCCTAACTGCATACCGTATTACCTTGACATGTCCTGTTCTGTATCTCTTGTTAACTGTCATTATATAATCCGTCATGATTCTTAAGATGCTGTTTAACTTGTAGCTATCTCATTGGTTCCTGAATATCTCTGACGCTCTTATTTTGTTAGAATGTTTTATATATGTCTGTTTCCTGTTTCCGGGTCAGTGTGAGCTTGACAGATGCTTGATATCTGTTTAGCTCCGCTCAAACTTTGCATATGCATCTTTCTATTAAATAATCTCAGACCAAGACCACGCAGTTTTTCACTTTGTTTATTCCCGTATTTCTGCCCTGATGGAAATGTTTCCACTACAGTATGATTGCATTTGTTTTTGCTATTTATTATTTCTGTTGGATTATTTTCCTAATTAGCATACAGCAATTTCATTTTCTTGCATAAATAGTTACAGAATATCCTTTATTTCTGTTGCGTAGTGGCTTATCAACATTTATAATTTACTGCATTGACCAATAGGTCAAAAAAATCAATACCGGGCAGAAATACATTCAACTTACTGTTGCTTTGGCCCTCCAACACAGCTCAGGTTTCTCATGTGGCTCCTAGTAAAAATTAATTGTCCCCCTTGCTTTAAACTTTGATACATCAAATCCTGATGCCTTGACAAGGCAATACCAAAAATATATTTTTTCCTTAAAGGAATGCTGCCTGGTGAAAAAAAAAACAGTGATATTACAAGCTGTCACATTTAGAATGTGTTTTGAATGACTTTCAGCTACTATCAAACCAAATTATAGCTTGATAGCTGGTGAAGTGACTGAGTTGTAGCCATTTTTGGCTACACCACTCTGTGTTTGTCTCTTTCCTGTCCTCTCAAACTGAGCCAGTCCAAGCAGATGGCCTCTCCTTCTGAGCCTGGTTTTGGTTCTGCTGGAGGTTTTTATTTCTTAAAAGGCCGTTGTTCCTTTTCATTGTCGCCAATGTGCTTCTCAGGACGGGCAACTGCAACAAAGTGAACATCCGAGGTAATTTGCTGGCTTCTTTAGATAGAAAACTTTTACTATGTGACTGTTTTATACAGTGTTGAATTATGTTGTGTTGGAGTTGTATAAATGAACTAAATTCAGAAGCGTCGGCTAACATTGATTAGCTGTGGCCATTTTGAATTGAATTGTTCTAAAAATGAATCAGTTGTAGCTGTTGTAGGAATTACTCTATGAAATTAGGACCAGCCTCTTTTTCATAAATGTAATCCAGCAAGATCTTGCAGAAGGAAATCAGGAAATAATGAAATACCCCTCCGATCATGAATGAGAAAAGAACTTGTGATCTTGTCAGATTTCTCAAATAAAGTAATTTATTTTAGATATATGACCAGAATAAACAT
>NW_013952449.1:864484-873673 GCF_001266775.1 Austrofundulus limnaeus
CTTCTTATAAGTGTAAAAATTAAAATCAAAGACAAAGAAAAAACAATAGAAAAGTTTTTTTTTTCCACCAGGGTGACCCCTACACTGTACAGCCAAATATTACTTAAAAGAAGCACTCTTGGAGCATATGTTGGGAATGTCTTCTAAATATACAAAAAGGGCTGGGCGATTATTTGATCGCAATGATGGATCAAAACAAAATCAGATCGATCACGGTGATCAGCTGTGAGCCTCTTCCTCGATCAAACATGGTGGAAATGTGAGCGACAACAGCCAATCGGAATCCACCTTCTCCTGCTCCACTTCCATTTATAAGTTGCTAATGAAACACAGACGGAATCTCAGAATTAACCAAACAAAAAGTAGCCCAGTATAAAATGCTGAATCTCACAGATATTGCTTATTTGTGCGAATTTCTGAGGTATTTTGTCCGCTGTCACTTCCTGCACCTGCTGTTGGCTGCTAACAGGCACGCAGGGCCTGAGCTGCCCTCCCGACACAGAGGGGAAAAAGAAAAGAGAGCCGCGATGCACGGCTCGCTAAAACAAAAGTGTCCTCCAAAAATATGAAGCGGTCTTAGGGTAACGTTTAGGATGGAACAATGTCCCAGAGGTTCTTCGTTTATCTGCAGAAGAACTTTTCTGTAAGTTTTATCGGCACAGGATGGGCTGGACGCGACGTGATGGGAGTTTATGAAATATGTTGTTGTGTGCAGAATCAGACATTCTTTCAGAAAAAAATGAAACAGTGTTGTTTGTTGTTTGATAAAGCTCTGTAAACAGGGTTAGGGTTGTTGGGTGGGTGGGGGTCATTCTATAACAAAAGCAATGAACTTAGATCCTATTCAGATGGCAAGTGTGCACAAAGTGTTGCTGTTTGTAGGTTTGTTTCTTTATGACATATTTAGTGTGAAATTCAATTCAAAACTTCAGTTTTACAAAAGGATAACTTTATTAATGAAAGATTCTATGATTTACACATAAATGTTTTTTTCTCGGTAAATACCATCTTAAATACCTTACAAAAAGAATTAAATGTTATACTGAACCACAGCTATTTGTTATATTAGTGAAAGTGAAATAACAGCCATTATTTATTTTATTTTTGTAGCTATCTATTTGTTAAAATAGTTTTCAGTCACTTTTTTAGGTTAACAAAAAATGTGATTTTAATTGAGATTGGACGATATGAAAAACATAATCATGATCATTTTTTGCCATATCGCCCAGCCCTGTATACAAATACTTATCACAAGGTCTGTAATATTTGCTGAAATATACCCATTTTTGTGAGATGGTAAGTGATTTTGTCTTTGCTGAAAATAAAAGCTCCTCTGTGTCCTGAAGAAACAAGACAGTAGTTATTTAAATAAAATATTCTTGCTTTTGTCTTAGTCCACCCCCACCCCCCCACCCCCCATTATGTAGTAGTGATCGGAATCCATTGCTGCTAAACATCATTCCCTCTGACAATGACTCAGGATTATCGTAAGATTTGAAGATGGCTAAAAAGGCAGGGCTTCTAGTGTATTCCTGTGGAGGATTACCTGTCTTTAACGATTGTTGATGCATTAAACATTTAATGTGTTTAATGAGCTGCTTGACACATAATAAAAGCAAACTTTCAGGCTGCAATTCTGTATTTGAAAAGATGGCCAGACTGGAATAACTTATTGTTAGTGTGGATCTTTGTGAGAAAAAATGCCTATTTCTATCTAGGTCTTTACATATTTAGTTTAAAATTACCGGTAAGTAAATGTCTTAAACATAGCTTCTGCACAAAATTTCTAAAATAAAAATGTAAAGATCAAAATAAATGCTAAAGCTGCTGGCTGTGGTTTTAACACGTCTGCCACTTCTTGAATGCCAGAGAAGCAGTATAAAACAGACTGAAGTTTCAAATAAGCAGCTGCATTGTGAACAGCTGCATATTTCAAACTTTTGACTCTCGTGGTCACATGGATGTTTGCTTCTTTAGTGTTTGATGTAAGATATATCACAAGTAAAAAAAAGTCACTTTTTGTTATAAAGAGAACATGTCGAGCTGAAAAATACTGAATCGATGGAAGTTTGGTTGTGCAGAGAAATGGAGAACAATCAGAGAAACGTCATTTAGCAGTGAGAAACACTGTGAAAGACAAATCAAAAGTTAGTGTTTCATCATCAGCTGCTGGACATTTCATGGACGAATTCTTTAAATATCATAAAATTTAGACTTTCATAGTGTAAAAACCTGTTTAACAATGTCATGATGTTTCTGATGTGAGGTCTGTTGGAGCTATAGAGCTTCAAAGAGAGCTGGGTTTCCTTATCTGTTTGGACAAATCTTATTTGCATATTTAATGCTGCTTCTTTTTTTGTATATTTTGTCTATGTTGTGACATACCGCTACCAAAAGTCATAGCACACTATGTAATAGAGCCACACAGCATTGTGCAATTCGATACAGGACAGAGATTTCAAACAGGATGATAATAAAAGGCCCTGTCAGTACAACTGCAGCACTCGCACACATGGAAATAGTCTGGTGGTAAGCCTCATCAATATAAAAGTGTCATAACAAAACTCCTAAGCAGTGATTTGCCAAAACAAGTTATTATTCAGCACTTCAGATGAGAAAAAGAACTTAACTTGGACTGCATCTAGATAAAATCTGAACAAAAAGTCTTTAAAAAAATAAATGTTCTTTTTGTGATTTGTCACAAGACTGCAAATAGCTCCATTCAGGAAATATTCTGGCAGAATGTTCAGTTTCGTTTTGTGATTAAACGGTTTCTTTTAAAAGTTTTAAATTCTTGTGTTTTAAAGCACAACTAAAAAAAGGTAAATAATAGATAAAAATGGCACAATCAACATTTATATTAAATTTGGAAGAGGAACAAATCTAAACCTGAATGATCTCACAAATCAAATAGTTTTTGTTACTTAGTGTGACAGCATCAGCCCCTCCCCTGAACGTTTCCCTGACACGTGATCACATATCATCAATAACTGCAGTTGTGTTTGTTTGCCTCCGTTTTATTCAAACCTTGTCAGACTAAAGCTCCAGCGGCATCTTCCAGGCAGAAGAAGATCAGTTCGCACTGAAACTCACTTCCATCTAATCATCCACGCTCCATGAGCGCCTCTCTTTAGCCCACTGGAACCTGTTTTCTCCTTTTTGGCTTTTCTGGATGGAAGCCAGCCAATTTCTTACATGTCACTCACAAACACTGAATCCTGTTTCTGCCTGTTTGTTTTCATTGCTTTTCTTGTGCATTCCCTATTTTTAACTCGTGCTGCTTCCAGGTTGCTGTCTAGAGCCTCTCATGTCTTCCTTGGTTTACTTGAATCTTTGACCGAGCTAACTGGGAGCAAGCAAAAATATTTTGCATCCCTTCAGGTTTAATGACCTTTGCTGTTTGTGAATCTTCTTAACTCTTTCAGAAAACAGTTTTTTAGTTGTAACAAAGTTCCAGTCAATCAACGACAACAGCTAAAAAATATCAACTTTATATCATTTTTGACATGTAACAAGGCATGTTTAGTGTGTGTTTAAGTGTGTTGAGCTATTGCACTCAAAATTTTATATCTGTGTTTGTTTGTTTCTCTTAGAACAGCTCAATAAATGGCCTCCAATGGTGCTGATTGCAACTCTTTTGCAGGTGTTACAAACAGCTGTTTCATCTGGTGAATCACTTTAAAACTTAGATTTTTGTGATTAATTACTATTATTAATAATCAAAATTATTATTTTTTCAAGCATAATTTAGGTAAAGTGTGTTTCTATCAGTGGAATTCCATTGTATTGACACACACACACACACACACACACACACACACNCACACACACACACACACACACACACACACCAATTCACATTTTGGACTTAAATAAAACCCTTCATTGACATTCTGACATTCTGTTTTATCAGAACTGGGCTTTGGTCTCCATAAAGACTTGTCCTGATAGGTAGGTGATTATATCAGCAAAGGTTCTAAAACGTAACAATAAAATAAATAAAAATAAAAATAGAAAAACAGGCGCACACACACATCAAAAGTGGGAGAGTCTGTGGGTAGAAAAAAATATTGTTTTGTTACCAATTCCAAGAATAAACTAAGGTTTGTGATTATTATACAATTTAAGTGGTGGGCACATTTTTGCTAATCTGCTAACAACAGAACTAGCCTTTCATTTAACTAATTAGCTTTTTTGCAAACTTTGGAAATTGTTAGGGGACTGATAATCTTCTGCTAAATTAGGTTCCAATAACTGAGACCATAAAAATAAATAAATAAACAAAAATCACAAGTGTAAAACTATACTGTTTATCCAGCATTAAAACTACTTGACAAACTTCAAACGGTAATCATAAAAATACAAATTCTATCAAATAAACTTTTATTCTGAAAGGGGTAAACTGGTAATTGGTTTGGATTGGCCATTTTGCCACAGGTGATCCCACCCACCTTAAATTTAAACCAACAGAAATCTAACAACAGGTTTGCAGCAGTCCCACCAGCACTTAGTGTTAGTTGGGAATGTTTTAGCTTTTTAGTAGATTAGCATTAGCAGAGCTAAGATTCTTGTTTAGCTGATTAGCTAAGTAAGTAAACCTAACTGTTTGGATAGCTGTGCCCACTACTGTATAATACATGACATACTTCATCTAAATGTTTCATACTGGCAGTTAAGAATATCCAGATTTGGTTAGGTTAATAGGTTAATCTAATTCTGGTGCCTAATCAAGCGAACCATGGCACGTTTACTTCTTGTTTCTATTAATCTGGCCCACAACTTCAACAGACACACTAAGCTCTGATAAACTTCTAACCTTCTACATTTATTTATTGTTTCTTTCGTTATTTCTTGTTTCCTTTTTAATAAATTACCACAAAAGACCAAAAGGTGGGCAATGATGTTTTTTTCTGTGTGTAAAGTTATCTGTTAGTAAAGTTAAACCATGAAACAGATTTCTCAGAAAGTAATCCCTGGATGTACCTCTACAGCCAGGGCCAGAGTGGGTCTCATTTTTCAGCTTGGGAGCTGCGTGCCTCGGATCGACCCACATTGGTTTAAAATTTAAGAAGTCAGTTTGGCGCATTGGGCCGTGTCATTTCTCAGTGCTTCTCGCTTATTAACTCCTACCTCTTCAGCGCCACCTGTACCCTGGCATTTCTCTGAAGCACAGCTCAGTAACTGGCAGTTGCTGGCCGGCAGACGCAGCCCCTCTGCTGCGTAATGGGCTGGTATACATGACACACATCAAAGCAGGCAGGACTGAGCTGCACCGTGAGCGTCGGGTTTGTTTCTGACTGTTTACACATGCAGCATCCATGTGTAAACAGACCTGCCTTCCCTGTTTTTATCATCCACAACTATTACAATAAGTGGATTTTAATTTAAATTTGGCCCTTGCAGCCCGGCCATCCTATCAGGATCGACCGCCGCCTGCTTGTCTACAGTTGATTAACCTTTGGAGTTGACTCCATTCAAGATGGTCGACACCTAGAACATATAGGCATATAAAATAAATTATATACACTATTCAAGATTTGATTAAAAAGGGTATAATTACATGATTTCTCACCATTTTGTTTTCTCAGTTTAAAACTCTGGCATGAAAGGTGGTGGGTGGTATGCATCCCACATAGCAGACAGGTATGGGCCAGATCTGGTTTCAAGTTGGCACTGCTGCCATGGAAAGTGGTTTGTCACCTGGCTGTGGGCCAAACCTGGCAATGATGGTATTGTTTTTAATATGCCACAACGGGCCCACACTGCAAAAACTGTCCGTCTAACCAAGTTTTAAAATCTTATCCAGCTAAATAAAAAAAAATCAATTTGATCTTGTTTTCTTGTTCTTGTTCTTAAAACCACTGAATTTGACTCAAATTGTTCTTATTTCAAGAATCTTACCATGTGCAATTGTCTTACTCTATTGGCAGATTTTTCACTTAAATTGAGTCAAATTTCCAGGCTGACAAGATAAACAATCTTACATGTTCTGCTAACAAGATTATTAATTGTACACGTCATGTTCTTGTTTAGTAAGTCAGTCTCAAAACAAGATCAAAAAGTTTTGTTTGGTTGGACATAAGATTTTAAAACTTGGTTAGATGGACCACCTCGGGCAGACCACATCTGAGCCACCAAGGGGCCATCATTCTTTGTGATATCTGGTCCGACTGATAGTGTGTTGTGTGGGCCAGACAATCTTTGCTATGTGGTATGTGTTTAAGGTATAGACATTTAATTAATTTATTTGTTTAGCTGTTCCACTGAGGAAGACTTCAGAGTCAGTTTTTGTCTGGAGTTGCTGCAGCTTTTCCTACATTTGAAGTGAGCAGAGTCTACAGATACGTAGGAAAAATAAACAAAAAATGTCTCTGCAAGGAGAGGGAAGGGGTGTATGGGATGGTGTGTGTGTGTGAGTGTGTGTGTGTGTTTGATTTATACTAACTTTGGTACAGTAGGTGCACCTTTTCTGCATTTTTTTCAAAGCTTGCTCTACGCTTGTTTTGACAAATGAGGCTCCCAGTTGGCAATGGCAGTGCATGGTGGGTAGTCTGTGGGAGTTTGAGATTTAATTGAAAAATGATGTGTGCTGTGTTCCTGCACGGATACCTGTGTGTTTGTTCACCTCGTTGTGAGAGCGCTTGTATTGGTAGGTGGAATAATGAAGTGGATTATGAGTCAGCCGGCGATGTGGTGAGGAGGAACGGATCGATGACTACAGCAGAGAGGAAGGAGAGCAGAGGAAGAGAGGAGCGCTCAGGCCACTGGATGACATTTGAAGTTTGGGGTAGCGAGAAAAAAATGCGTGTGTGGGTGGCAAAGAAACGAAACAGAAAAAAAAAGAGAATACTTATGTCAAAGCAAGTGAAACAGTTTCTTTATGTTTGCTTGTTTTTAATCTGTCGATTATTTTACATTTCCGCACACATTGTAGTGTGCTTTTTGTTTTTCTTGTCACACATTCTGCTTTGACGGCTCCTGCTGCAATGAAAATTTCACTGAGAAAAATGAAGATGTTAAGCGACAGAGGCCAATAAAGCAGTCTGAGGCAAACAGACAGCAATCTAATGTAACATCCTCCTGACATAAAAAAAAATCAGCTGTCCCTTTTTTGAGACAAATAGTTTTTAATCTGAAGAAATCCTCCTAACAGACGCCCACAGAGACAGAACAGATCCGACGGGCCAAACCCAATCAGACAGAAGCCCTTCTTCTGTTTCAATCTTCCAAACGTAAGCTGTATTCATCAGCTCAAACTGTATTTGAAGATTTTTATTGATTTATTTTGGCTTTTTGTTGCTGACAGATCAGGTAGTTGTGTGGGGATCATATCCTTGAATTGTTTGATCTACTTACCTGCAATGAAAGCTGCTCAGCTAAGTAGCTACCTGCTTAGCAATTTAGCTAACTAGTGAGCAGCTTATTGCTTCCTATTATTTTCAGTATTTTTTTTTCATATGTTGTATTGTATTGTATTGCGTAATGTTTTTGTGTCTGTAAGGCACTTTGTTTGAAAGGATTTTGGATTTGTGTCTGTCAGTTTAGCTGAGGGAAGCACAGCCAGGCCCGGAGTCTCTGCTGGACGCCATGAATGAGGACAGATGTGTGAAGAAGCTTTTCTCTCCTTCTTCAACTGTCTGCTGTCTGGATTTCTTTTCTCCATCATCTGACCTACTGAATGTTTCTTGTTTTATCTTTCTGTTTCATCCCATCTCCTGCAATCCAAAATCATCCTTAAAGGTCAATGGTGTGCAGTCTTGTAATAAGTACCTCAAAGTGATACTTAAGTGCATGTATATTTCTATAAAATTACTTTGGTAAAAGTACATATATGCCCCCTTTTCACTAGTGCCACTTAGTGTAGTGTCGGTACTGTTTGGGACAGTTCCAAGCCATTTCCATTAGGCCAGATTCATGGAACCAGCCCTTTTTTTTTAGTACCTACTTCATTGTGGTTCCAAGCGGCCCCAGTTGACACCAAAATGTGACGTCAGAACACTGTTCGTCACTGATTGGCTAGGGGGTGGAGTCACTGGTTGAGTCTAAGCTGCCTTTACAAGAACAACTCAAGGAGCCATTTTTTCAATTGTGACAGTAGTTGTGATTCCATCCAATTTTAATTCAAAATTTTTGCGAATTTTTAAAATTTCAAAAGTTATTCATCAAATGTGTTTCCATCTCTCATTTTGCCCATTAACCTTTTTCAAAAAACCTAAAAACCACCTCCACCAACCGCCCAAAACACACCCACTGGAACCGGACTGGAACGTCAATGGAAAAGCACCCGAACTGACCCGTTCCGACACTAACCGTGCCAACACTACACTAAGTGGCACTGGTGGGAAAGGGGCAATATACAGGCCTCAAGTCTCACGCATTGACCGTGAGACACACCACACTTTTTCTCATACTAAAACACAAGATGCACATCCATCCATTTATAAAGAGAAACCAGTTTGCAGCTCAATGTTTTCCTCTCTCGTTGAACTGGATCGTAACCAGGGGGTTTCAGGACGTTCTGTTGAACCAACTACTTTGTTTCAAAAGGTCCGTGTTCACCTATATCTTGATTTGTTTTTATTGCTGCATTGGGAGTCCTATTTTAGCTCGGGAACTAACGCTATATTGTCATGTATGGATTAGCTCGGGCGCTAATGCTAAAGTTAAACGGCTAAACTGAGTTTTTCCTTCCATGAAGCAGCTCTGTTGTCCTCCATCTGTATTTTTAGTTGTAGGCAGAGTCATTTCTACATTCTCTTGTCTAACAGAGACCCTCACAAGCCCTGTGATAAAAAAAAGAAAGTTGAACCTGTCAAATCTCAGAACAGGAGTTCCAGGCTGCGATGGTTGTTGTTTGTAAAATAACTGACTAAAAAGTTGTTTACCAACATATAGAGTTGATAAGGTACAGTATTTTATTCATCAAACTATTTTTTATTTATTATTTGTCAAATCTGAATGAGGTTTTTTTTAACAGTTGACGTGCTGAAGAAAGGCCGAGCAGAACCTCAGCCATATTTACATTTTAATTAAGCACGCCCCGTCTCGTTGTCACATGTCAACGGAAGCATTTTTTTATTCATCTTCTGCACGGCTGGCAGGCACGTTAACAGATGTGCACAATCCACACACGGCACACACACACACACACACACACACACACACACACACACACACACACACACACAC
>NW_013952449.1:875153-896726 GCF_001266775.1 Austrofundulus limnaeus
TATTTCATCAGCTGTCTGTTTTAGCTTGGCACACACACACACACACACACACACACACACACACACACACACACACACACACACTTGTTGAAGGATTCAGTTTGGTCAATACTTTATACTCTGTCTACATTTTGACATAAATATTCACAAAGTGCTACAGAACATTGGGCTGACAGCTATTTGAATCCATATTTGATCTGTTTCTTTGTTCTTTTCTTTTTTTTTTTCTTCTGGTCAGCGAACAGATGGGGACATCAATTTTATTCTCCTAAAACTACTAATGGAAGGGGACGTATGAATGAGACAGCAGCAGGGTGAGTCCATGAATGACTGTGATATAAAACCTGCAGATAAAAGACAGCCAATCAGCTAAATACTGGCATAAGAATTAGAAGATGACAGAGAAAGAAAAAAAAAACACACCTATTTTGGTTAAAAATGTGAAAAAGACCTTTAAGCTAAATTTCAAGTGGGCAGCACTATGTGGCCCTCTGGTAGTGTCAACAAAAAAATGCGGCCCCTTCTGTCATTAAAGTTGCCGCTCCCTATTTTAAGCAAATACGTCATACAGTACTGTGCTCAGAGTATGCTTTGTGGATAGAGTTTCAGCTACTACCACACTATGTTTTAGCTCAGTATTTGTAAAATTCACAGAGTTAAAGCCTTTTTATTTGTGTTTACTAATATTACTCTGCTGTGGCAGCCCTTCTAAAATGGATTTACTCCACAGTTTTAGTTGTAAATGCCAACCTAGTGATTTAATGTCGTAAAGATTTATTAAAGTCTGTTCAACAATTTGAGACATTTTGCTAAAGGTACAAATAGACACACACACACACACACACACACACACACACACACACACACACACACACACACACACAGGTAAAAACAGCATTGCTTTCCTTTCACATTTAGCAGCGGGAGCTGAACAGAATCTTAGTGGCTTTTAAAGCTGATCTCTGGTGCCTCTTGCTGCATGTTTCTCCTCATGCTGGAGATTTTCTGTTTGAGCACACGATGCAACCTTTCAGCACTGACTGAGCTCAAAGAGTGAGAGTTTCTTAATCCAGCGTTTAGCCAATAAGATCCGGCACTTTGCCACTCCCCATTAGGCTGCCTTTGATCCCCACCCCACCCCACTCCCTCACCTCCATCAGGTGACAATTAAAGCTCCTGATCCCCACTGATAGTCCAGCTCCCATCTGCACCTGACACTCAGGTGTCAGAATACCTCTGGTGCTACAATGTTGCCATGGTTACACCATCCTCTGCCTTTACAAAGCATACATTATGCAGATCCTACTTTTTCCAAGGTGATTGGTGGGTTTACCCTCGAGCGGTTCAGGTTGGCCACTTTGGAGATCCAATTCTGTGGGCTCAGATTACAGTCAGTGGGATGTTGTGCCTGTGAAATCATGTTGACAAGCAATCCCAGAGTGAAATAAACCTGCCTGTCAAATCCATGTTTAAATGAATAAACTATTTTTTTTTCTTTTGGTGTGTTTAGAAAATATTTCAGTTTGTAGCCACAAAAAGTAAGATTATACATGAATACTTAAAGCTTTGTGAAGCAGAAAATTGTACCTAAACACCAAAACTTAAGACTAAAACGTGAAGTTTGACTTCATCTTTATGCCTCAGATAGACTTGAGGGTGAAACTCATTGAAGTGAATAAAACACACTTCAAATCCTTTCATTGTTTTCAGTATGTTCACTCTGTTTTAACTTAGCATAAAAAGTTAGTAAATTAATGTTTGGTAGATTTTTTTTGTAACAATGCTTCTTGGCAAATCTTTAGGCACCTGATTGGCACCACCTGGTGGTACCAGAGGTTTCAAAACAAGTGTCAGTAACAGCAAAATAATCTGTTCGGCAGAATATTTAGCTTTTTTTTTTCATGTGCACAACCCACATTCTCAGCTCTGCTCATTCCACAAATGCATGCTCCTTACAAATGTGGTACCATTTAAAATGGAAATTAACAGGCTTTCCAACTGTACAAGATTTATTGCCAAGAAGCATTGTTACAACAAAGAATCTTCCAAAGACTAATTGACTTACTTTATGTACTAAGTATAAAATTTCAGCTTCTTCAACAATTTTCACTCATAAAGCACTTTTGCTTTCACACTGAATTCCAACAAACATTGCAGATTTTCTATTTGTGTAATTTGTATTTCAATATTTTCAACCATTTTTTTGTTTAAAAAAAGATTCTTAATTTACATTTTGTGCACTCTGTGAAATTTCACAGAAGTTTTTGAGCAAATAAAAACACGCAAGGTGACGTCCCTGCTAGACCCCCTCAAGGGAAAAGTAATCTAAAAAGCTGGTTTTGTAAACTGCTTAAGTGTAATTGTCTGATTGGTCTGCAGCAGACCTGAAACCTGGACTCTGTTAAGATGGATTCTCCTGTGATCCTGTGTTTGTGGACCTCTCGAGTGTCCAGCTGCTTCCCGGGGGAAAGTGGGTGCTTATATAAAGCCACTTCTGGTAGGTGGGCAGCTGTGTGGTGGGGCAGCTTTCTCTGAAATGAAGAGAAGAATCTCCTCACAGCACTTAGGAGTATTTTCTCAGCTCAGACATCTGGTATGAAATATAAAAAAAACCTTATTGATGGGCTGCAGCCTGCAAAAAATCCACTAACAGATTATTGGTAGCTCACTGTGACTGGCTGCTATCTGATTTTAATTCAAGGCCAATATTGGAAAATCCATAAATCAGTCTAAGCCCAAACATAGGGGCCACATGTGCCTGCAGGCACGGGTTGGGTGGGGGGATGAGCTAACCCTCATACACACAGACGGAGGGCAGATTTTGTTGTTTCGTCTCTGATAGTCAAAGCAGTGAGACTCCATGTGGAACTGTCACCAAAAAGGCAGTCAAATATGAGAACTCTGTTGGATTCCCTATGCATGCTGGGAGAGAAACATTCGAGTGCAGGGGTGGGGGGTTGGGTATCACTACAAATGACGCATCTGAAGGAAGGACAGATAGAGAAAGAAAGGGGATGACATATGGGGGAAAAATTGAGTAATGGTGGGACGAGTACAGGCAGCAAGAAGAGGCATCCTTCAGGGAGCTGCTGTCAAACCTTTGTAGGAATGTGAGGAGAAAGAGAAACAACTTTACACACAAATACACCCGCAAAGACCCCCACAGCATGTCCACACAGACCAATGTCTATTAAAGTCTTTCCACAGGCAGTATTCCCAGAGGGCTTTGCTTCAGCTGAGACATCAACAGGAAGGAAATGCTGAACATTTACTAAACTGATGGGCAGACAGGTTCAGTATCTAAAAGGACATCCAGAGGAGCCTGAAACTGACAAAAACATGAACACATCTGAGCTGAGTACAGAAGATGCACTGAGAAATGATGCTTTTAACAGTGAAGGTCTTACATCTTCAGCATTTTTTAAGAAAATGGTTTGTTTAAAGGGGCAATTATCATGTAAAATCAACTTTTTTTAAGCCATATCTCATGTTATAAGTTATCCCCTCATCAAAAATATGTCCAGTGTGTTGTTTTGATTCATTCATACATGTTTGAAAAATCCTGCGCTGTCCTGAGGCAGCCATGCAGGGGAGCAAAAGTGACCGATTGGGTTTAGAACTGCCTTTTAGGTGCAGCTCCTCCTCTGGACTCTGACTCCAAGCTGAGTTTTCATATCACAGAGCACACCTCCCCAACCCACTGGCATGCCCCGTGATTCCTGCAGGCTATCAGCAGCAGCAACTAGCAAACAACTGGTGAAACTGCACATCTGCTGAGCTTTGGATGCAAAGGAGATTACCCTCTTTTTAAGCTTCCCATGGATGACACGGTTCTTAAAAAAATGGTTGGACTTCAATTTTGGAAGTAACCCTCCAACAAAGAAAACAATATTTGAGGTGTTCTGTAGCCGAGGATCGGACCGCCAAGGTTCTTGCCTTCGACCACTGCCCAGCATGCAATGCACCTGACCCCCTTGGCCCCTCCCACAGGCGGTGAGCCCATGGGAACGGGGACTCATGTCTCTTCTTCGAGCTGTGCCCTACCAGGCTCCATGAGCGAAAGCCCGGCCACTAGGCCAACGTGCCCCACCTCCAGGCCTGGCTCCAGAGTGGGGCCCCGGTGACCCGCGCCCGGGCGAGGGAACACTTAATCCATTTAAGGCACTCATCATAAGGGGTGTTTGGGCTGCACTTTGTCTGATCCCTCACCTAGGACCTGTTTGCCTTGGGTGACCCTACCGGAGGCATGAAGTCCCCGGTAGTTACTTTATTTTGGTATAGAATTGAACTATATGCCCAAGAAACACATAATATTGGCCCTTTAAAGGCACAGTGTGTAGGATTTTGTCAATTCTTTTAGCCGAAATTGAGATAATGACAATAACAAAAAACATGTCTAATCATTGCAGACAAAGACTTTGTTTTATTATTTTTACCTTATAAAAAGCTGTTTATATCTCCATGGTCGCAGGTCGCCCCTCAGGTAGCCGCCATCTTGCACCGCCATCTTGTCTACAAAGGCTCATGAAGGACAAACTGCGGTGGCGGCATCAAAAACGGTTTTAGTTGTAATACTATAAATGTAATATTTGTTGTCTGTCATGTAGCTGGGATAATTTTACTTATTAAAGCTCATAATCTTACCACTTGAAACATCTCTAGCCCTGAAGCTGCTGGTAGACATCGCGGTTGGAATTATCAAAGGTTTTTGACACCTGAGAGACACCGTAGCAACTCCTTTGCATTTGGAAGCGGGGCGTGGGGGTGGGGTGGGGAATCAGGGAGGATGATTCAACCACTCAACCACTAGATGTCGCTGAAAACAACAAATCCTACACAATGTGCCTTTAAGTGTTGTTAATTCAGTAGTTTTCAATTAAAACTCAGAGAGGTTTGAAAAACTGTTCCTCCAAATAAGAACTACTGCAATTCATTCATTTTCATTCATTCATTCATTCATTTCATACATTTTCCTTACCATGCAGGGTCATGGGACACATGGAAACTAGGGTTGGGTATTATTGATCATTTTCATACCTCTCTCAAAGGTCAAGAGGTGTAACAGACAAGTGTGTCAAAGGTGAGTCTCGTGGAAATTACTGGGAAATTTGGTGCATCTCCTCTCATGACTAATACTGTCATAACTTTTATAAACTGTCAACATATTTCAATATCACAGTATACCAAAATATTATCATACCACCCAAGACTACTAGAGACAAATGAAGTAAATAACCATTCTCTCTCACAAATGCTTGGGACAATTTAGTGTTACCAGTTGACCTAACATGCATGTTGTAGGTCTGTGGGAAGAAACTAGAGATCCCATAGTATATGATATCATTCTAGACAGGACTTTATTTGGTTCCAGATCTGGACCGCTGTCTGCTATTTGGGGACCCCTGGTTTAGGGGATAGCTGTTGGTGTTTGTCATTTTAATTTGCATATCTAGTTTATTTACTGCAAATGAAGCGATGGCCCTTCTTAGACTTGATGTTAATTGTCACCAAAGGAGAGGGTGCATATGGTTCTCTGCAGATCACAATGTACCCTGCAATTAGCTGTGACCCTGTGGACTTGTTTGCTGTTTTGATTTGCCATGCTTAGCTGCAGCAGACCTCTTTCTGCACATACATCCCACTGGAACATGGTTCTCCGTGTAGGCACTAATCAATTTTCTGCATAGGATGTTGGCAGTAAAGCTAGAATTGCCAGTAATGACAAGCTAGCTAAAAGCTGCAGATCTTTTCAGAGCATGGACTTTACATTTGCTGTGATGTTGTTTAGCTTATGCTTACCTCCTGTGCTCACTGGTATAAATTCCAGACCCAGGATGGTATGGAATGAGAATGTTTCAAGGAAGTGTCTGCACATTCTAGATATTGATTAAATTCTGCGGAGTCAATGCTTTGGACCCCCAAAACACAAACATCACAACTTAAATAGAGACAGTTCTGGCATGAACTGTGCCCCAGTCTAAACCCTCCCTTTGTACTACTCTGCCCCTTTCCAACTAATTGCCCACTCCTGAAGAAAATGCTCCAACTGCAAAACACCTCACCCCTCTTCACAAAACAATAAAAATCCTGTAAACAATTATATATCTATCAGATTCATGACTAGTAACAATGGGATTGTGTATTGTTTGAAATATGAATGTTATCAGTATCAGTATCAGATATCTAATATGTTTAAACTATCAATAGGGATTGTAGATACTTTAATGTAACTACAAATATTTTTTTGTTTTTTTTTTTGGTATGTTGTTTAAGAAACTAAGAAAATTGCTGTTAATGATTTTCAACAGTACCTACAGAAATTGCATTGTATGCAACCTATACACACACATTTCCTGAATTCTGATGTAGTTTAACTGGTTGGTAAAAATAATTTTACCTACATAAATAAACACTTGATATGAGTAATCTATAAATCAAATGGAACAGAATCATCCATGAAGCAATAGAAAGGGCACTGGGTGAACTATTACTGCAACTTCTATGGTCTATTTTTTTCTCTTCTCCAAAAAAAGTAAAATTGTTTACAAGGAAAAAGCTTTGAAAATGCAAGCAGCAATAATATACACTGTACATTTCTTTAAATTATAGGATTTATTTACTTATTAATTCTGTATTTAATAAAAATAAAATTTCTGCGGACAGTTTTAGCCAGAGAAGTCGTCCAAAACTGGTACTGTCCCCAGAAAACGGGGACGCCTTGTCACCCTAAGTTAAAAGGAGCAAATCAGTTGCTAATATTAGCAAAGCAATGACGAAAAGAAGCACAAGTAGATGCTAAAGCTAAAAATAAAAATTAAAAACTACAGGTAAAATAAAGAAGATTCAATTCAATTCAATTCAATTCAAAAATACTTTATTGATCCCAGAGGGAAATTAGGTAAAGCAGATAAGATAAGATAAAGCAGCTGATGGTTAGTTTAAAAAGTTGTCAGTGAAATGGTAGCTAAAAGCTAAAAATAGTAGAATAGACATAAGTAAAAAGCAATTGAAAGAAGTCAAAACCAGAGAAAAGAGCCTACATTAAAATAGAATAAAATATTATTTAAAGGAAATAAAATTTTATTGTTTTATTTTTTTTGAGAATTTGCTTAAAACAGAGGTAAATGTCTTGAAACACATAAAAGTTACAAACTCCAAAGTCATTGCACACTATTTGTACTATATGAAGGGTCAAAATGACACAACATAGGTGAGCACAGAGTGCATAAAGCAAACAGAAAGATCTATAAAATGGAAAACAATTAGAAAGGACTGTGATTTGATGATATGCTAAAACAGTCAGCTGTACTGTGCTAAACTCTTGCTCAGAATACTTTGCATGTATGCTTTTCACTCTGCACAACTATCAGCCACTTTGAATGTAAAACAAATTCAAATAAGTAATTTCACAAAACTACATTCATAACACCAATTAAAATATACTCTGAAAAAAAATACTTTAATAATATGTTTACATGATGATAGGTAAATATCTGCCTCCTCAAACTGACTGAACACACAAATAATTGACAGAAAACATGTGGGGATGTAATATAATATTAATATTTTTTCAGCTGCTTGTACCACCTGCAGCAAGATGACCCCTGTGAAGTGAGCCAGATTGCATTTATCTGAATAATCCCACTTCCAAGCTTTTCTGTGGGCTTCTTCTCTTATGTCTCTCCTCATACACCTTCTTACAACTGCCATAGAACTTAACCTTGACGTCAACATCCACAATATAACATCATGATGGCTCAGCCTTCATTAAAACATTGGCCTTGTTTCCCTTCTGAAAAAGAGTTTTAGATTTAGAACAAAGATTTAGAGCTGCAGCGTGTCCTCCGAGACTATTTACACACAACCTTCAATGGACAAAACCTTCCAGGGTCTTCATTTAGCAAATTATTTTTTTCTCTTTTTTCATAATTTAGTGAATAGACTTTATTTTGTTATTCAGGTTACGGCCTGGTAATATTTGCTATTCATTTTTAGTTGGAATACACTGATGTAGATTTCAGTGCGTGTTTTGTTAAGAGGATCACAGGCTGCTGACTCAGACCCTTAACCTAGCTGGCATTTATTTAAAACTGTTCTCTCTTCTTTGTCTCGTTCTCCTCTCCCCTCACTCAGCTCAGCACATTAATTTTTGCTCGCTCGTCTTCCATGGATTGGCCACAGCTCAGTCCCATTGCAGCTGTTAAGCTTCTGACCAGGTCCTCAAAGCACTCCAGTGTTACACCTGTTGAACCCACTGTATTGGATTTCTGTTCAATAAAGAACTCAGTTCAAAGTTCTGGTCTGGGCATTTAGGGCTCCACATGGTACCACCATGGTATAATCAGGACCAAGGGGTCTTCTGATAAAGGACAAGTATGGCCCTTTTCCACTAGTGCCTTGCAGTACGATTTGACTTGTCTGAACTCTGTTTGATACAGTTTAGAGGGTTTTCCATTACACTTCAGTAACAGCTCTAGTGAGTGGGTTCATCATAAAGTTAGGTGGTCTCAGAGTCCAAAAATTGAAGCCACACGCCTTATCAGCTGGTGCTCCATTAAGGTATTTGGTTTATAACCTGTTATAAGAGTGTAAGGCTGAACTCTTACACCATCCACCATTAAACATAGTAGAAGAAGAAGACCCTGAAAAGATCTGCAACGCAACAATGGAGGACATGGTAGTGTTGTTACTGAAAATGTCGATTTGGGTTGTTATTAAAGTAACTCTTGTGACATAACCATTGACTACACCCCCTAACCAATCGGTGTCTGACAGTCTTCTGATATCACATTTTCAAGCCTGTATGGTACAGTACACTTGGAACCACAATGACATAAATTCTGAAAAAGGCCCTGGGTTCCAGGATCCTTATTCATGGAAAAGCCTTGAAACCATGGAGAGCAGAGTCGAACCATGCTGTATAGGTGCTAGTGGAAAAGGGGCATTATTTGTGGCTAAATTAAAACTTAAAGAAGACATAACCTTCATCACCCTAACTCTTACAAACTATTCTATCAACTGTTTATGTTGTGAACTAAGTGGGTTTATTTAAGTAAGAGCTGAAGATTTGTCTCCTTAGACTAGCAAACTGTTTTATCAGATGCATTTTAGCATTTATTAGTTTTGCTTTTAATTTATTTTTGTTTATTTTAACTTGTGCAATTTGTGATTATTTTTTCTACCATGAAGTGCTACATAATTTAAATATACTTACTTATACACAAACTCACACAGACACGGACAAAAACCGGTAAACTGTTTCGTCATTTGACACCGGGCAATAATTAACACACAATTACGACAGTCCCGCAGACACAGAGGCGTGAGCAGCAGCTGCTGCCATGTCTTTTGTGAGTGACAGACATTGCTTTTTTGCATGTCTGTGTGTGTATTTGGTCAATTGTGAGACCAATGGCACCATAAAGCCATGGTTTCAATAACACATTTTCCTGAAAGAGCACACAAGGGGCTCCTCTACAAGCCGCACCACCTCTCTGTGTGTAGAGAGGTGGTGGGTGTGAGATGGTTATTGCCATTGAGGGGGCCATAACCATCTCTGTGCCTCAGCACCATGAGTAAACTGTCTACAAGTGTAGCCAAACAAGAACCCTCTCACACACACACTCACCCACACAAACACAGTGTAGATATACGACCTGAGGGTTGGGTATGAAGAGTGGGCCTGTGTGATGTATAAGCCAAGGCCTCAGTCATAGATCTAATAAATACAATGAACTGGACCTTGAGGCACATGCACACACTTTTTCTGGCAAAGGTTGAGCTGATGATCGCCCTCTCCGGAGCCGTATACAAACACAGGCGAGCACACAGCAGATAGTTGCAAGATTTCCACCACATGCGGGTCATTTGACTTGCTGACATGGTGTAACCCACTGTAACTGGTGTAACAACTGTTTTAGATCTATTTTTTTTTTCCTTTTGCATCATACGTCATCGAGTTGTCTTGCTTCAGGCGAGCCATCTGCTGGAGCTGGCATGCGATAACCAGTCCTGTAATCCACTCCTCAGTCACGCACCACACTTTGAACAGCACCCTTTAGACTAATGGGTGTTAGGGAAGAGCACAGCAGATCCCCCTGGTTGTTGCAGTATTACTTTAGTATGTGGAGGTGGACATCAACTAGACCATTTCTAAAGATGTGTTGAAGGGTAAGTGCAGCTACTGCTCAAACAAATTCTAATGTAACTTTGTAACATCGGAGAAAAATGTCTACATTCTGATGATCTATATAGATCCTGGCTTGTTGTTGTTAACATGGTAACCACACACCCGTGTCTGTCACTACCTAGCTGGCAAGTTAATGCGAAACACAGATTAAAATGTGAGCCTCAAACAGTTGCTGTGCAAAAATTATTAACCAGATCTTGAGAAAAAGTTGTCAAGATACTGATGGTCACATTTACATTTGTTGTGTTTTACAGTTGATGTAGGTGATCTGTCAAGTTGGAAAGACCCTTCACTTCCAGTTTTAAAGAGAATCTTTTTGTGTTAAAATTTATCTGTAGAAGCTTGGCTGTACTGTATTAAGGGATTTGAGAGAAAACATAACATTTCTAGCTAAAACCTAATTATAACATTGAGACACATTGGGTGAATAAGGCAAAAATCACGACACGTTCATGGATAATTTGTTTATGGATCAAAAAGGCATGTACTAAATCAACAAAACATCAGATGTGTTTTGAGAAGTGCACACCTTATTTAAAAAGAAACAAAAATGTGAAATTCGTTTTAAGACAAAAACGTTTCAAAGAAGTCAAGTAATGTACAGATGATGTCCTGCTAAGTAAACATCACAGTCAGTGCTAAACCAAATAATAAAATAAGAGGACAAGACCCTCTGAAGATCTACTGCAGTCAATAAATCCACACACTTCAGTACATTTAAAATAATTTTAAAAATAGTGTGAGAATGCAGAGTACTGAATATATTAACTAACATTTATGCTACCAAACCAAACACCTAACACAGCACAAAAACACTAAAGAGAGCAATGTTAGGAGTTCTCTGACTGTTTTGGAGATTTTTATTTTAAATACATTTTTAAAGCATAAAAGCTACGAGAAACAAAATAATTCATACAATAGGGGCATTTCCCACTACTTACACACTGAGACCCTTAAAACTTTCCGTATGAACTTGATCACTTTTCTTTCTAAACTTCTGTCATCAGACTAGTTTCAGCTGAACAGATAACCAAGCTGATTCCGCTTTTCTTTTTTTTCTTTGATGTTCAATTTCCTCTGCACTCTTACTTATCCTATTTAATTTCATTCATTCTTTGATTCTCAGTTGGCAGAATGCAATCTTCACTTAATGATGTGCAGGCTAGTGCAATTAGAAGTGTCTCTGGATGCCTTTTATTGTTCGCTCTGGCCAACACGTATCTGTATTGTGTGTGTGGAATGGAGGTAGAATCAGGATGTATGTGATTTATTTCGAAGGCAGATGACTAATAGGATTGTGGCTTAATTGACCGTGACAGTTTTAGTGTCACAGTAACACAAAGCAACAAGGAAATGCAAACTATTTTCATGCACACTTGTATGTGTGTTTTTAATCGTGCAGTAATTTTTTCCCAACATCCTGTTCTGTTGAGAACGCAGATGGATTTTATTCATTACTTTCAACAAAGAAGTGCGAGGTGAATGGCGCAGAGTTAACAAAGAGTGTGTAATCAGTTCCTTCCCTTTTTTGTTTCCTGACTGCTTTTGCATTTTTAATAACCTACTAAAGATCAACAGTTGTTTCCTTACATGTCTTTTTTTTGACGAGCTCCTTCACATGTAGAGTTTTCTGTTTACTGGATGGAGATGGAGTGTGTCTATGTGAATGACCCCCCCTGGAGCTTTGATTTTATTTTATTTTATTAAATAAAAATGTCTAACAGCAGGTCAGACCTGTTAACAAAAATGTATCACTTTCAACATTGTACAACTGCTGCTGTCTGCGCCGCTATATAATCATAACCCTCTTTATCAAACTTGAGTGGTCAGTCTAGAAGTTGGAGGGAAGCGGGGTGTGAAGCGCCGTGTTTGGATTTAAAGAGACAGCGTCGAAATGGGTTGATCTGAGACACACCTCAGAAGAGGAGTGAACGAGGGGCTTGTGGATTTACAATAAGGAGGAATACAGACCAAAGCATTGCAGTTCCACTAATCAGACCCCAACTGAATGATTTAAATGTGAAAAAGAAGAATTTAAAAGCATCATATGTCTTTTTCAATGTAAGCTATAGAAAATAATCACTGTATCTGAAACAGATTTCCTTTGAAGTCAACCCTATTCAAGACCATCAAGACTGGTACAGTTGGCATTTAAAAACACAAAATGGCTGAAGGTCAGCCAGTTTTAGATGTTCTAAAATTTGATGCAGAAGTAGCTAAAAAGATTGTGAAACAAAATATTAAGTTAAAGGTTACATAATTTCTATCCAGGCCTGTTTCATGAGTTTTATTTTATTTATTTTTTATTCTGTTTAAGCATAGTTGAAAAGCAAATTTTGATTTATTACTACTTTTGTAAGATTCTAGTTATTTCTGTGACCATTGTAGGTTTTTATTTCATTAAACTAAAGGTATCAACAATTTGGTCCATGTGCATATGTATAAATAGGTGGTGCTTTGTACCAGCAAGCATTTAGGCAGCTCCGCATGGCTACCACAGGAGATTTAAGGAATTCTCAAATGTGCATGAATGAGTAAAGACAACACTGTTTTTGGTGAAAGATTGACATAATGTGATGTTTTTTTTTTTTTTGTCAGAAGAGAGCTTCCCTGCCAGAATGCAGTTTGGAGATGAATTTAACAAAATTCAGGCAGATTCAAGATGGTTTGGAGATGCCCACCTTGATTTTGTGACTATTTTGAGGAAAAAAAGTAACTTAACCTTTTTAAAATTTAGGTGGCAGGACTTTGCATCTCTGCAACTTGTGAGAACACCGAGGACCGTACACGCAACAACTCAGCTTCTTCACCAAATTTCCACAAAATCATTCAGCATTCACACATTTTTGCTGAAAATTCAAATTGTTTAGTTAATGACTAAACTTCTTCAAACAAAATGTGTCCAAAACTTAACTAGACATATTCAGAACTAAATGAGGACTACATCTGAACCAATGGTGAAAATAACATTTTCAACTCATTGGGAAAGAATCCCTTTTTTTTCTTTGTGCATCTTTAACAATGTAATCCCTCTGCCAAGTAAGAATTCAGAAAGAGAAAGAAAATGAAAAGTTGGTACAAAAATCTCACAATGTAGATTTTTTTAGGCTATTCAGATAGCTTTATTTCCTCCTTCTAACATAAAATGTCTTTGTGTGTTTATGTGTGAATGCAGTTGTGTGTGAGTGGGTATGGGCCTTCAGATAAAAGGTTAATTGGGTGGCTGCTGTTGTGCCAGAGACAAAGACAACAGGACTGGTAATAACTGTGACATTCCTGCCTGCTCCCCTGCACATCTAGGCAATGGTGTGGGAGCGTGTAGTCTGTGTGGGTGGATGTGTTGGAAGGAGAGCGAGGTGTGATGTCCCTGTAGAGAGGCCAGCTTCCACTTAAAAGAAAAAAAAAGAGAGGAAAGAATAAAAGTTGGAGATGCCACAGTGATATTTGTTCCTTGTAGAAGTGCCAGCGTGGGTCCTAATAGTTTATCTGACAAAGTGACAGGTACATTTGTGGAGGCTGAAACCATTTACTGCAAGGTCTTTGGTTTGGTGTGAGTCTAGAGCTCTGACATCCAAACTGTTACTATCAATTCTTGGATCTACATGAATGATTTTGTAAAACACAAACTCCTGTTGTAACAGTGTGGCCTCTGAGGCTGAAAACACTTAACAGAGCTGCCAGTCTACAGGAATCAGATGTCTTAGGGTCAGTGTTACGTTACACTCACTTCTATCAGGAAACTGTGAGTTGTCTCCCATCCAGGCCAGAGACAATGTGGGACTGTTTACTGTGTTGGGGTTTAAAGGAACAAAAAGTAATGACTTCTACCATCTAGTGGTTAGATTAGAGTAAGCTGCAATGGTGCCCAAGCACCTTTGTTTTAATCAGAGTGATTTTAATCTTAAATGTCTATACAGAATTTTTAGACACAGCCAAGGTGTTGTGGGAATCAGTTTTGGTAGCCTTAGGATCATGTCATGATGTGGTACTATTGTCTTCATCAGATTGCGATCTCCATCGCTGGACCAGTTCGCAGCCGAGTGTGAAGTGGTCGGGATGAGGATCAGTCCCTCCAAATTCAAGACCATGGTCTTAAGCCGGAAAAGGGTAGAGTGCCTCCTCCGGGTCGGGGAACGGATCCTGCTCCAAATGGAGGCGTTAACGCCTCTCAAGGTCTTGTCCATGAATGAGGGAAAAGTGCAGTTTGAGACTGACAGGTGGATTGGTGCTGCATGTGCAGTGATGAGGGGCACTGTACCGTTCTGTCAGATAAAGCGAGAGCTGAGCCAAACGGTGAAGCTATTGATTTACCGGTCTTTCTGCATTCTTACCGTCATCACTGATTTCTATTTCCCTTTTGGTATTTTCTGAACTTGATTTGCCTTTTTGTGTTCTTGATGTTTTAATGAGCCCAATTCACATGTGAGCTTTTTATGTGTTACCTAATGTGTAATTAATGATTTTTTATTTCTCAGCTATGTTGCCTTAAACAAGTGAGTAAACAGTATCTGCACTATCTAATCTAAACAGTGTTTGTTGTATTTTCCTTTCCACTAGATCCCTGTAAAATTCCCTATAAAATTAAAAATCTTACTTCTAACATACAAAGCTCTTAAATAAGCACCATGGATATTAAAGATTTCATTGCTTTATGATTTCCTAAAAATACTCCTAACTCTCAGACTGCAGGTTTACACGTGGTTCCTAGAGTTACTAAATGTAATGTAATGTTGGAACACTTGGTTATTTAATTCCCCATTTTGGGAGGCCAACTTCCAGTTACTGTTTGTTTTTAGGAATTACCTTTGACTTCTATGATGAATCCTATAGTTAGTGTCGAGCTTTGGTTTCCTGAGCTATCTTTTAGCTGTGCTTCTGGAAGACATACTGACCAAATTTCTTTCCTCTCAACGGGTTTATACATGCAAATATCGCCATCATTAACCTGTGTTCTCCATTTTTTCTTCTCATAAAAACTGCACCTGGACCATTCCTTTTGTTTTTCTGAGTCTCTTTCATGTCCTTTCAAACCCTAGCCACTGGAGACATATGGCCATTTAGCCACAGCCCCATTCTGTTGGAGGTTTTTCCTGTTAAAAGGAAGTAGTTACTTTTTTACTGTTGCCAATGTGTAGCTTAGGATGGGGTATTGTGCTGAAAAAAAGACACAATCTGCTGCTTTTCTTAGGAAAAAAATTGCCTTGTCTTAATATACTGTACCTGAATTACCATAATAACTAAGACATGAATTAACAGTATTTGGATATTGAATCTGCATGTGTTTTGGACTTATTTAGACTTCTGGTTTGGACTTGTTTATTTTTTTAAATTTGTTTTATTGGCACTATATATAAATAAACTGATTTGCATTGTTGGTTCGGAGATACAGATGAGATGGTGCAATTTTTTGGTTTTGTCCTAAGATTTAGCTGAATCTTTTTCAGAACCATCTTTTTTTCAGAATCTTTTTCTTAGAAACTGATGTCTTGGTCAACAGACTTCCAGGAATTTATTTATTTTTGGTTATTTAGCAATTTTTTTGGTACATTTTACAACTCAGTGATGACGTTATTTGGTTGTACAGTATTTGACTAACTGCTCATGACGAAATAGTAACTAATTCTAAACTTCGGGTCCTTTTCTGTTGGTCATTCAGTTAGTTGAAAATGTTGCCATTTTGCTGCCAGAATGAAACTCAAAAAAATAACAATAATCAAAAACATTCTGCGCCTACAGCAGAGCTGCATTTCCTGTCACGTTTTGATCCGCATCCTCGCTCTAAACCACAGCAACAGTCCTACACCGAAACCCACCATCAAATATCTCACATCAGAAAGCAGCTCTCCGAGCTCATATATTAAAGGAAATTGTGGAGTGATGATCAATATTTCAAAATACACACTCGCTCCCTAACACACACACACACGCATGCTAACGCACATATCCCTCTCAGGGGCCAAGGTGATGTGAGTGCAGGTGTCGTGAGCCATCAGCTCACCGAGTGCGCAGGAAGATAGCCAGATATAGACACAGACACGCATGAAAGTTGCATTGGTGTGAACAGACAAGAAAAGGCTCCCAGCTAAAAGGAGTCTTGGCTCATCTAATAATGATGCTGCCTGAGAAAAATCAAGGCTGATGGAGGCTTTCATCACCACCACATACATAATCTACAAAGCCAGGGAGGAAGAGACAGAGCGACAAAGATGCATTGATAAAAGTCTGTTTTATAATTTATTCCTGCCATATACACAAACACTATAAACGCCATTAGGTTGACAACAGACTTTTTAGAATAACAATGAAGAGTCAGAATATGGCTTAAAGACTGATATGTCCATGTGTTCATATTTCTACCTATACAAGTTCCAGATGTGCTGAAATATTTAAGTAGGATTTATCTAAAAATAGGTGTAAGAAAGCTACTTTTAATATTGTAGCACAAGAGGAACAGAAGCTAACATTACTGAAAGAGTCTTGGGTTTGAATGCAAGCCCTGCACTCCAACATCCCACCAATATGTGACACAAACCAGTGTGTTTTCTAGTGATGGCAAAACCTAAACAGTGTTATGGTACTCCCCTAAATCTTGTGGAACGTTCCTGATGAAACACTATTCCACACATCTCAACATGTCACTTTCTATTTCATCAACAACTGTTCCAAAACATCAGGATTCAAATTTTGTCAAACTTAAACNATCTTGTTCTGATCTGATTCTCTTGGCCATCAGGTGTTGCTACAGTGTCGTGATCTGGATATTCTACAGATTTTTGTTTTGGTTTGTTTGTTTTTTCAAAAAAGAAAAAAATAGTAGGTCCTCTGGACGTGTTCTTCATTAATGAAAGGGTATGTCTCTCCTCCAAGAGACTTCTTCAGTCTGAGGAGTAGTGATGTGATGTTCACGAACGATCCAAATCTTTTGAACGGCTCTTTACAACAAACGATATGAGCCGAGTCGTGGGCAGTAACAAGCCATTTGTAGTTTTATTTATTTTATTCCTCATATAATCTTTCTTTTTTTCATCCTTAAATTGCTCCTGCTTTGCTTTTTCACAGAAAACAGGCAGAGTGGTGGAGTACAGAAGCTCACGGGAAGGGGGGGGGGGTTCTGTTTGACAAAACACATGGTTCCACCCATGTAACGTGATGACATCATCACGTCACCTTACGTGATGACGTAACTCGTTCAAAATTGAACAGCTCTTTTGAACGGCTCTATGAAACAAACGGCTCCCCGAGATCCAGATCCTTTCAAAGAGCCATTTATCCCATCACTACTGAGGAGTTTCAGGTGAACTCAGCCTTATAATCACTTATTCCACATGGTGGACAAACAGGTTGGTCACATGCAAAAGAGGACCATCAGCCAAACAATAGATCGTTAGTAAAAGAGGACCATCAGCCAAACAATAGATCGTTAGTAAAAGAGGACCATCAGCCAAACAATAGATCATTAGTGCCTTGATTGACTCTATTGTTCATAGAGGGTCATGTGCCCTATCACCTGACTATTGTTGGGGCCCTGATTCACACCTTTTGCTCACTGGGGATGAGTCATACTTGCAATAACAGCATTGTTCCTTTGCTCCTCTCTCAAACCAACCTTCATCTCTATCAAGTATATGAGCATCTTCATCAACATTTTCACCTTAATCCATATAAATAAGCACACACACACACACACACACACACACACACACACACACACACACACACACACACACAAAAAAAACAACAGTGCAAGGCATGCTGCAAATTTCTGTTTAACCCCTCTCCAACACCTTTTAATCTGTTCACTTAAAATAATCTAAGAGCTTCATACCAAAAGGCAGCACATCCAAATTATTTTAAACTGCATGAAATCCAATTCAGTTGGAAACAGATTGAGATTCATGTCCAATTATAAACAGTCCATTCAATCCAATAACAAACCAATCCAATCAGAATCAGTAGATTACAAAATGCCAATTACAAAAGCTCTGTATGGGAAGCCGTCTGTGTAGGGCGAGTCAAAAAATATACCAGTTTTAATAAGCCTCGCTTATACTGCCAAAGAGTTCTGAGTACAAGCCTGAATATTCCAATCTTTTCCTATCTACCTTCAGTAGTTAAGGGTAGTATCTCACTGGGCTGGGAGGGGCAAACACCATTCATGAGGGAGTTTCCAGAATGTCTTTAGTGTTTGTTCTCAACTTCCTCTTGTCAGTCACAAAGGTGCATAGCCCTGTCACTTGAGTTTTGAACAAGTTCACAGTATCTGTGCGATAACTTTTCTCTTCTGAGTTGTTAAGGTGGTCTCCAACGTACCTGGATCTGATATTTACACTGGAGCTTTTGTCTAACCGAAAACATTTAAAGCAAATGTCTGGAAATCGTGAAAACCATGCTGATGATATATAATTTGTTTCATATACATATTATGTATATGTAAATCTCGTCCAGTTCTTACAAATTTGCTGCTCAAAACATGTTGGCACACAGCTGGTCACTTGGTCGCAAACACCCAAGAGTTCAATAAAACTGTAATAAAACATTCACCTATTTTCCTGCAATTTTTCCGCATTTTTGATTCCACAGATCTTCCAACAGTCACAAGTCAGTGAGACACCACCTTAAGTTGTGTCAGTGACTCAGGACTGAGGTGAAAGCAGCTTAAACAGAGTTGCCTTTTATGTTTGTGAGTCATTTCTTTAGTGAGAACTTCCAGAGCTGGAACAGTGCTAATGAGTCTTTTACATCCGTATTTCTTCAGAGCTGAGTATTTATGAGTGAACGCCTCTGTTTGTGATATTCTGTTTTCTTTGCTGCAGTCACTTTCATCTACCTGCTGTCAAACAGCTCCCAATCATTTCTAGGAAACGCACACAGTACATCCACATTAGTCTAAGCTGCGGGAATAACACTGTGACAGATCCACAGCAAGTCATTTACATAAGCAACAACTCCTCATTGCTGCTCTTTGTCCTCTTGCCATTTTTCTTGCAGCTGATGAGAAAGGTAATAAGTCCAGTGGAGTTCGACTACAGAGTATGGTAATGTGCCCAGTGAGGGTATGCAAATACAATTTGCAGGAATTTGCATTTAAATATATTTGCTAACAGCTGATATTGTAACTGTCTTCATTGTGTTAAAATTATAAATTTATTTTATAAACAATGTAATCAAAACAGTAACTAGAAAGGCACAGTTTAAAAAGAAGTTGGCACCTTCACAAAACCTTGTCAACTGACCTGATTTTATTTATTTTATTTCTAAATAAGGTTTGATGTTAATCAGAAGCGATCTGAACTTTTGCTCTGGGTGCCCAGGTATAATAACTCCAGTGACTGAATAAATAAAAGCTTAATGACATATTTATTACAGTGGATGGTTTAGGCAGTGACAAACATTTCTGTGTATCAGTCAGCACCAGCGTTCTGACTGAACAGATTTGCATCTCTGATAACGTTGTAAATAGTGTTTGTTAGGTTTGTTCCGAAGAAGTGCAATCGTTTCTTTCTATTGTTTAATGATGTGTTTTTTTTCCTGAGTGCATATTATTTCTGTTTTATTTCATTTGCACTTTATAATAGGCAGCACGATGGCTCAGAGGTTAGCACCGATGCCTCACAGCAAGAAGGTCCTGGGGTATTTTTGTACGGAGTTTCTATGTTCTCCTCATGCTTGCTTGGGTTTTTTCCAGTGCTCCGGTTTCCCCCACCCCCAAACGACATGTACAATAAGTTGCCTTCTGGCCCAGGCCGCCCTTGAAAAAGACTCTGCGATCTCACCGGGATTTGCCTGGTTAAATAAAGATAAATAAATAAATAAATAATTCACAATGTCGTCAAGTACGGAATAGTTTGAAGGACCATCTGTAAAACTGCTGATTTTTTACATTTCTGAGGAGGAGTAAATCCACACAGGTTAGTGACACACACCCATGGCCTCTGGCTGTATACAGCAAAAACAGGAGTGTTAAAATTTCAGTGTTAAACTTTTGTGTGTTGATTTAACACCCACTAGTGTTATTTTGACACTTTCTGAGTAAATTGACGCCCATTGTTGGTGTTAATTCACAGTGTTGATTTCCTCAGTGTTGTATCAACACTGGACAGTGTTAAATAAGCTCTGCCCACTGTTAAGTTTTATATAACACTTAACAGTGATGTTATATGACACCACGCAGTGTTGAAAGAAGTATTCTGAAAAACCCCACCCTCTTCCACCTCATGTCAGACAGACCAGCATTTACCCAGCATTCCTTGCTGAGAAACCATGCAGAAAGGATGTTTTTGTATGTTTATGACTGTTAAAGACGTTCATGAGAGTAAAAATTAGTTGTTCTGGTTTGTTTTCTTGTTCTGTTTTATCAAGTTGTTCAACTTTAAGTTTGTGTTATGGACCAAAAATCGACACCATGAATGAGAGGTACTTCCTAGTGAGTGAAGGGTGACTCCATTGCACATTTCTTCTAATTACTGAGCAGTGTTAACACTACAACATATATTATATATTATAACACTACAAAGAGTTTGTTAACACTGGTTGTTAAATTTACACTCTGAAATTCAAGGGTGTATTGATACTTTGTGGTGTTTATTAATCTTATTAACACCACAATTTCCTTTGTTAATAATTATACATTAGTGTTATTTTTAACACTTTATTTTAACACTGTTGAAATGTTAATATGACACCCAGTATTGTAGAATATTTAGCACTGGCTGGTGTTACTGTTAACACTATATTTTAACACTAACACTATATTTATGTTAATGTGACACCCAGTATTGTTGAATATAAAACACTGGTTGGTGTTAAATTAATAAAAAGAAAAATGGGTGTCAGTAGTTACCAGTCCCTGAGAAACTTGTTGTTCTCGCAACTTATTCAAAGTATAAAAATAAACTGATTTCACATTGATTATAAAAACATTCTAAAAATCCTCAACTAGAAATATGTATATGTGAAGTGCATTTAGGAGTCAATAAAATAAATTGTTTACAGTGGCTTCATCTATGCATAAGAAAGGTTCCTATAGAAAATTGAGTTGCCATGTCTAAATTCAATTTGGCTGCCACCATTAAAAAAAATATTTAAACCTTGTGGGCTGGACATCATGGAACATGCCTGCTTCGACTGGCTGCATAAAGGTGTAAGAAAGTTACCTATCGAAAGTAGGGTTGCTTCATCAAAATCCAAGATGAACACTGCATATATACAGCAGGTAAAATAAGTATTGAACACGTCAACATTTTTCTCAGTAAATATATTACTAGAGGTGCTAATGACATGAAATTTTCACCAGATGTTGGTAACAACCCAAGTGATCCATACATACAAAGAAATCAAACTGTAACGGAACTAATACTTTTATGTTTAAGCAAGTTATTCATGAC
>NW_013952449.1:896864-900753 GCF_001266775.1 Austrofundulus limnaeus
TACATACAGTATATATCAGCCTACCCTGATCGTTGTGAGGAAAATATGCTTTATAGTTATTACTTTGCTTTAAAATATAGTTTTCTCAAATGATTAAGGTGGCTGAAGATGAATTATGGCAAAGGCCACTATTGGCCACCCTCTGGGTCTGCCACTTTATCTAGAGGTGGATAATATGGCTTGCTTCCTCTGCTCGCCAGGATCTGTCACAATGTGCTGCCCTGAAACAAAATAAGAAAACCAACCTCTGTTCTTATGCACACTGTAACTCCTACCCACTTGAATATCTTGCACCAAAACCATTAAGGTTTACTTGTATTCCCAGTGCAACCCAGTCCAGAGAAACACTTAACTCAAAAGCTACAAACATTCACTATTTAAGTCCATCAGTTTAGGGGATATCAGAGTGCTGGTCCTTTTTACCGGTGTCATTCTTTTAAAAAACTAGCAGTATTTATTTATTTATTTAATCTTTTTGAGGTGATGTTCAATTTTTTTTTGTCAGTTTAGTAACTGAAAATAGCTGAACTTTCATTTTCCTGCTAAAGTATTTTATCTTAAAGTAGACAAATGAGCACTTTTTCCTCTCCAGGCTTTCACCAAGTCTTCCCTCTGTGTCTCTGTTTAGTTAAGAGAAGCTGAAGGCACCAATCACCTGACCACACTACAACCGTTGTGACAACTCCGCATTGATGTGGTCTGCAGAACTCCAAGTGATGGGAGACAAGAACGTACAGAGCAGAAAAAAAATATCACAGACAGAAATGTCAGATCAGACTAGCTCCCCTTATTTTTTGTGTGTTCTGCCACATTTAATCATGCTGCTTGTTTTCTGTGTAAGCAGCTGAATGTTGAATTGTTCCCCTGCCAGCCATGTTAAAAATACTAAATCTAATTGCCTTTGCAACATCATTTGATAGCTGCATTTATTGGTAGTTTTTTTTCATGCTCAAACAGTAAAAGTTTGGTCGTAAATAAATATTTCCTTGTCAGTCTGTCTAAACTTTTAAAACCACATCTGGGAATAAAAATCCACAAAGCACCTGAAAACGTTAACAATTCTACTCAAATCAGAGTGATGGTATGAATACTTACAGGACAACCAGTATCATCAAATTAAATAAAAATATGCAATGAAACAAAGAAGTAAACCAACACACACACACACAGCAGATGATGTGTGCAGCTGCTGCCGTTCCTCTCTTTCACTGCTCTCTCTGTATGACATTGATGATTTTACTTAACGAGGCCTCAGCGGTCCTGATATTGAGCGTCTGTTTATTTACATCACATTTGATGATCTTTAAATATGAACTCTTCGGAGGCTCATTTTTGTTCATTAGAACGTTTTCTCTCACTGTGAGTTGCTGTTTGAGATGTCATAAAATGGCTGTGATTTAAAGAGCAAGGATTTGTTTGAATGGTGTCAATGCATCTTTGACTCATCAAAAGTTTTTATTTTGTGAAATTCTGTGTTTAGTCCTTGTGTAGTGGCCTCTTTAAGACTCTGTATTAGTCCATGCTGATGGATAGTAGTTTGCTGTGCGTACAGCTACATGTGTTTAGTTGGTTGTGTAGAGAATTTTCTCCAGCAAGGATTAAACAATCCTAAGGCCTCACATTTTAAGATGGAAGCAGGGACACCCAAAGGTGTGTTTGGTGGGTTGCCGAACCCAGACAGACAGGAGGCTGATTCAGACAACAACCCACAAGAAAAATGTCCCCTGTCATGGGACCAAGAGACATGTTTACCCAGGTGATGTGAGGGTGTACCAGGATGCCATTAGAATCAAATTGAAGAATTTTACTACAGTATTCAATGAGTAATTGCAAACTATCATTGTGGATCACTTGTATCATCCATTATTGAAGAGCAAATGTGGGCTATATTATTCATACATGCCAATTTCTTCGGATGTTCTCCTGTACAAAAAGCCTCAAAAATCCGTAAATTTTGCAAAATATCCGTACGACTCGCACCCGCGGGAAAAAATCCGGAAGACTTGAAAAAATCCGTAAGATTGCTCTATACATCCGTATATCCTGCAAAATGACGTAAAATCCTTATAATTTACAGACAATCCGTACAAGTTGACATGTATGTATATTGTTTTGCTTGTGTGTGTGTGTACCAGACTTTCATATTTCAAAACCTTTACTGCAGTGGTGTCCAAAGTCAGTCCTCAAGGACACCGGCCCTTGAGGACTGACTTTGGACACCACTGCTTTACTGGTATACAACCTTGTCAGTACCAGAGTAGGTTTTGGGATCAAAGCCCCGTCTGAAGACAGTAAAACACCATAGGTGAGTTTGGTCAGGATAAAATGTGAATTGAGTTTAGGTTAGAGTTATGGTAGAATTCCTAATGGCTACAGAAATGAATAGAAGTCAATGCAATATTAATTAAATCCTGAAAGCATTCATCTGATGCATTTTTGGAATCAGCTCAATTCAAGATGGCTGCCACAGATGAGCAATCACAGCAAACACAAACATGGCTATAGCTTAGTCAGTTTCACAGATATTGAACTAAATTTTATTGAACTAGCTAAGAGTGATACCCAACACTGGACATCTGTGGTGTAGTGGTAGAGCAGCCGGCTTGGGACCCAAAAGTCACAGGTTCGACTCACCGCCATGCCCACATGTTGTGGTGTCCTTGAGCAAGACACCCAACCCCTGACTACTCCCTGGGCACGTACATAGCTGCCTGCTACTCCACTTAATTTCATCATTGTATAGGAACATGCATTGATGACAAATTACCAAGTAGTCAGAGCGATTACCACAGACCTATTATGGATCTCTGTTAGTGCATTGTAGTCAACAAATCCATCAATCACCAAAGGCAAGATACTTATCCTCTATATGACTTCACTAACAGAAATTAATGCGTCTTAAAAGGAGGCATGCTTCCTAGATAGCTGTAAGACCAAAGGCATATCAGACACAAACACTTCCACAAACCCAAACAAGTCTTGTTATGGCTATTCTTGTGAACACATTTTGTTTGCCATTATGGCTGGGAGGTATTTTTATGCACATAAAGTATTTGGAGTTCAAGCAGGAGCTAGAACGAATGAACAAGCTCGAAAAAAAGAATGGGGGGAGGGTAGATAAGTAAAGGGAAGAGTGCACAGATGAGGAGGAGAAGGAGCCGAAAGAGACACAGGCATCTGAGATAAAGAGGTTTAATTGACTGTCACAGAGCCTTGTGGTTGTGCTGCAGCTACTAATAGCCAGCTTGAGGCTGCTGAGGCTAGCGGACACACTGAGAGGCCGAGCTTCCCTCTCATTATCGCTGCTACCCTCCAGCTGTCGCTCCTGTTTCCTCTCGGTCTCCAGCACAGTCTGTGTTTCAGCTTCATTTTGGGGCTAACTCCATTTAGCTCTTTTGGCTGTGTAATTTAGATTTCTGAGGAACCAACTGTCATCACACATCCTTTAATGAACAGAGATTATAAAAACATTTAAAAGCCTAGTGTTCCTCAAATGAAGGAATGCATATCACCTACTGCCTTTCAAGCCAGAGCTGGGGTCTTCTTATGTTGAGAAATGACAAAGTCCCAGCCATTTTGGCCAAACGTTGAAAATACTTTTACGAGCAGTTTCATGCTCAGAGAATGTGTTATGATCAACCATCAGATACTACCACACCACATTTAACCTAAATGTATGTTTAATTGACCAAGTTAAAGCCATTTGTGTGTTGGCTGATGTTGAATAGATGAACTGGGCTGACTACAAAACACAATCTGTTGTAGATGCAAAACCGATGAATACTTTTCACAGAGTTATGTTGAAATTTTGTCCAGTGGTTCATGAGATTATTTGGTACTTACCAACACACACACACACACACACACACACACACACACACACACACAC
>NW_013952449.1:900773-901905 GCF_001266775.1 Austrofundulus limnaeus
GTGTGTGTGTGTGTGTGTGTGTGTGTGTGTGTGTGTGTGTGTGTGTGTGTGTGTGTGTGTGTTTTCAGCATGCCACCCCTGTCCAGAGTTGAAAGCCAGGAAACAAAAGAGGTGGGGTAGTGTTAGGTTAATCCCAGTTTTTTGCTACTCTTTTGTTGATTTTAGCTTTACTTCTGCATGTTTTCATTTTAACAACTCAGTTAATTGTTTTTTACTACTTTCAGGAATTATAGGACCTTAGCATTCATGTAGTATTTTCTTATAAAATGCCATTCTTCTTATGCATTTATGTGTGATTACAGTCATTCAGCCATGAATTATCAGATGAGCAATTTGTGCTTTCACCTTTAAGGAAAGGAAAAAAGAAAAAATCTGTCAAAATCACAAATACAGCCCAGTGGTATATTTATAATTTTGGTTTTGAAATGATTCCAGAAAAACATATAAAAGCTGCAGCTACAATGGTCTGACATGTTTGTTGAAGTGAGAGAAATATGTTCACTTTTGCTCATTAGGAAAATGAAGCACGTGACTTACTTTATTGTTATTCTTATGAAACAGTGAGTGAGTTATTCTGATCGCCTCACAAACACTGGAATCTGTTGCCTGATTTAGCTCAACTGAAAAGCTTTGAAAGCAGCAGCTTGAATCCAAACAATAAGCTCCTTTTTCAAATGTGCTCACTGACATCTGGGTTATTAGTGGAGCAACAGAAAGATAAAATACAATGTTTGCACAGCTGATTACCTTTTTTAATTCACCGTATTGAGCGGGTTTTTTTTATGCGTGTATATGTTCAACTGTAATTGATTTCACTCAGCTGTCTGCAGATAAGCAAATATTTAGTCATTTGTTAATATTAAGGAGTCAGAGTGAACATGCCTCCCACAGATTTCACCTGCGTCTTTACTCCTTGCATTTTAGTTTTACGTCTACAGCAGGAGGCAGAAGGGAAAAGTGTGTGTGTGAATGTGTGAGTGTAGTGGTGGGGGGGGGCAAAGGTGTCCTGGAGCCGACCAAATACATCTGCCGTGTCCTACATAGCTCTCATGCAGGAGAAATTGTGCAGTGATGTTCAATATTTCAGTTGGCCCATACACACACACACACACACACACACACACACACACAC
>NW_013952449.1:903080-907366 GCF_001266775.1 Austrofundulus limnaeus
CACACACACACACACACACACACACACACACACACACACACACACACACACACACACACATTTATTCAGGGCTCAGGTGATGCCGGTGCAGGTGTCGTCAGACAGCTTTCAGCTCGGTGAGTGCGCTGGAGGATGAAACGATACGGATACAGATCATGCATGCCTACATGCTTCACACACACACACACACACACACACACACACACACACACACACACACACACACACACCAGTTAGTTTTGGTTCTTGTAATAAAAAATTACCAACTAGGAGGCAGACAGAGATAAACGTTCTATTAATTCTGTTTCTAATTCATCATCTCTATGGTATATGGTAATTATTTACCGCTTGCTGATGAAAGGTGAATAATCATGTTCTGTCTCTCTCTATGTGTGTGTTTGTCTGTTAGCATAATATTTCCTGAACCAATGGATAGAGTTTAATGAAATTTTTAGAAAGTTATCATTGGGTGAACGTCCATGGCTCGTTAACTACTTCTCTGATTCAACATGACCGCTTCAGAAAACCTGCTTTAAAACTACAGTGGATCAGTAGTTAGCATGGTTGCCTCACAGCATGAATGTCCAGGGTTCGATCCCTAGCTTGGACATGGGGTCTTTCTGTGTGGCGTTTGCATGTTCTCTTCATGCTTGTGTGGGTTCTCTATGGACACTTCAGTTTCCCCCTACAGACTAACCCATGCATGTTCGAATGCCTTCAGGCCCATGCCTTTTTTTTTGCTAAAGAGATCTGTCACCGAGATCTACCTGGTTAAATAAAGAGTAATAATCAAATAAATAAACTACAAAATGACTGTAGCTCAGTCAAATGTCTGTAGATACTTTGCTAAATAGCTAAAGGTTGCCGCAAGACATACTGAGTGATTACACAACATCTTTGTTCAAAACTGTAAAAGGTACCACCTCCAGGGGTGTCACAGTAAACGGTTGATTCATCATTATTATTCAGTTTGTTCGTTACTGAGTTTGCAGTTTGCATTGAGTTTCTCAGTGGTGGGCACTAGTCCCCTAAAGCGCAAATGCGCTAATTGCGGACCTAAATTTTTTGTGCTTTAGGGGTTTTACTAATTTCTTTAAATGATGTGTGGATTTGTGATTTCTAAATTTAGAAACGAGTAACGCTAATCGCAGATAAAGTTTCACATTCGATCGTCGATTTTGTCTAAAGTAAAAGAGAGAGTCATTTAAACTCGCTACGCTTTGTAGCCACATAATTCATTAAAACTTCATCAACATTTTCTTGAACATTGGATGGGAAAACCATCTCTTGTTAACAAAATGGAGCTCCACTGTGTGGAAACCAGCATCATGTTCACCGAGCTTTATACTCTGACTCACTGTCCTTCTTGGTGACGGTTTTAATTTAGTAGAGACTGTTCCCACCATTCTTTGCGTGGCAGGAAGCAGTTGGACCTTCTTCACCGGGCGACAATCCACCTGTGGTTCTGATGTGCAGAACCACGCTCAGCTGTGCAGTTTGTTACCTCCTCTCCGAGGGACACCTCAGCAATAAACATTAAATAAATGAATAATAAGAAAGAAAGAAACACAGAGCAGTTTAAATTCATGCTCTTATTTTGAAAAGAATGGGTTCCTGTTCTTCATCCTGTAGCCTACCCAGAATGCATTGCTTCAGTTTTACAACAAATTGTTTAAAATTACGAATATATCTGCATGCTTTCTTACCGAAGCTCAGCCATAAACATAAGAAAATGACCAAGAAGCAGCACAACTAGCAATCTACAACCATTTTTTTGTTTTAACACCATGATTTATAAGTCTGTTTCTATGAATCAGCTCCCCATACTGAACCAACATGTGTAGAGCTGGTAAAAACAGTTCACTTTATAGAACCGGGTTAATTTGAGTCAATCACTAAAATAACCCGGTTCATTTGAGTCAACTGAGTCCTGCACCGCACCCTCCCCATTAAAAATGCACATATATAGGATAAGATAGAACTTTACACACACACACACACACACACACACACACACACACATATATATATATATATATATATATATAGCGCTACACATTTATTTATATTTATTATTACATTTATATATTTATTTATATGTGTGCTTATGCACTATTCAGGGATGGTGATTTTTCAATTTCAAACACACGGTCCTAAAATGGTAACTAATACAAGTACACATGCACACACACACACGGAGGGAGTGATGTGAGTCGTGATTACAGCAATATTTAATTCAGTATTTCCTCAGCCTGAGTCTGATGATTTTTATAGATGGCATTTTTACAAATCTGCTCTGGTGAGTTAAACCGGAGCAGAGGAGCGTTTCCTGGAGCTAACCAAGCAGCTCGGACCCGACTCGTCTCGACCACAACAGTTTCCGGGCAGACGAACCCAGCAGCTCGAACCCGGTTAAACACCTGTCCAAAGTGTTTGCGAGGAAGTGAACCGAGCTGCTCGGACCCGACAGCAGCCGGTGAGTTAGCGAACAGACACGTATGAGTCTGAAGCATTCAGGTGACGCTGTTTTTTTTTTTTTTTTCTCAGTGTGTTTGCTAGTTTGTGGACAGTATCATATCTGCCTGAGGACATTTGGGATTCAGTTAATTTAGGCTTCAGATTCGTGGGACCTGGTTCAGTGCTAGGACTCGAATCATTAACTCAAGTAGCTCAGGAACCGACCAGCTCTAAACATGTGCAAATCTGTGAAAGAAAATGATTGTACCACTAGATGGCAGTAAAGCGCTGACTTGTCTCTTACCTGAAAGTTATTCGGTAAATGGTGATAAAATTGCGCTTTATATTTAGCTTCTGCTAAGTTTTATTAATCGTATGTGCTTTTGAATTTGTGGACCTAAATAAATTGACTAGCACTTTAAAAATTGCACAACTAAAATCTGAATTAGCGCTGCCCACCACTACTCATTTAGACCAGTCTGGGATGTGCTCTGGAAAGGGTTGTTTTGCTCTCCTAATGAGGGGCAAGACCTTTTTTTCTGAGACATGTAGCTGCTGTTGACTGCTGTGGAGCTGATTGGAGTCAGAGACAGTAGGAAAGTTTTTAGAATTAACTGCTTTTCTGCTATTTTATTCAGACTTCCATTTATTGATCATAATTTCCTCACCAAACGTTGCAATTAACTATGGGAATCCACAGTCTTTGTTAACAAATAAATCTCAGAAACCATTAGAAGAGAGCTATATAAAAAGCCCCCTCCCCAAATTAAAAACTAAAAAGAATTACTTTTTTTTACTTTATTTAATATGAAAAATAAATAAATTGGAAATTTAACATTTATGATTCATTGCAACAATATAAACATGTTTAAAAGGTACTTGTTTTTTACATAGTGCCATGTTTCCCCACCATAATCGGGCAACACAAAACTGGCATTACCTTTTCAGATACTAAACTAAAATCTGGTGTGATAATAGCTGAAAGTCATTCACAGCCCAGTCTGAGTGAGTGAGATATCTTACAATATTGGATGAGATGGTGCATAACTTCATTTTGAAGATTTGACAAAAAAAAACACATCAAAGAGTCGGCAAATTTAGTGTAAAACTCTGGCATGAAAGGCAGCGGGTCATATGCGCTCCTTCAAGAAATGCTAGACCTTTAAATAATTAATTTATTTGGATTTATGGCTGGAAACTAACATCTGTCTCGTTTAATTTTCTTGCCCGTTGCACTTTTTTGTGTTCTTGCTCTCTGTTTGCCCGCCGCCTTTTTTTTCCCCCTCCATCGCTCCAACTCTAAATTAAAGAGGCTTTTAGCTCTCCAAAGAGAGAGCTGTCGGCCCAGCTGTCCACTTCAGCATTAAACAAATTGTCGGCACACTCGCACAGACATGCGTGTGTGAGCGTGCGCGCTCGCACAGCCGTCCCTGCTCTCTCTCCGCGGCCCCGTTATTTGAGAAGGTCAAGTGTGCGTTGTGCCAGCCTCACATATGCCGGGGGATCTGTAAATTGCAGCGGTCCAGGAGGGAGCCGAACAGCCCAATCAGACAATTAACTCAGCTCCGTAAAGGCCAACGCAATTTCATCGAGTACACACGTTCACACTCGCACGCCTACATGCACTCTCGTGGTGCACTGTTTGTTGAGACCTTACATTGATTAGATTCATTTCTCGGTCTACCGTGCAAACTTAATCCTAGTTTGAAACTTGGACCCAAACTCATGTAGGTTTCTGTCTCAGCAGCCTGATGGAGTGTGTGGAAGGGCTGCATAGTGTGTGTGTGTGTGTGTGTGTGTGTGTGTGTGTGTGTGTGTGTGTGTGTGTG
>NW_013952449.1:907641-908687 GCF_001266775.1 Austrofundulus limnaeus
CCTGAAGCTGCTGGTAGACATCGYGGTTGGAATTATCAAAGGTTTTTGACACCTGAGAGACACCGTAGCAACTCCTTTGTGTTTGGAAGCGGGGGTGGGGGTGGGGGGAAGACCAGGTAGGGTGATTCAACCACTAGATGTCGCTGAAAACAACAAATCCTACACACTGTGCCTTTAAACTCTGACAGTGCAATCATTTTATTTTAAATGTCGCCAATAGTTATTCAGTGCTGGCCCATTTTGTCTGTTAGCAGTGAAACTGGACAAAATTTAATGAAATGTTTTAAACTTTTGGATTCAACTCAATTTAAGTGTCTGACCAATCACATATCGAAGGTCACAAATGATATTTGCTGGTTTAATGCTAATAGTTTCCTGTTTAATAGAGAAGTTTATCATTTGTTATAATTGTTAGTCTAATGAAGGTCTAAAACAAATCATTGCAAGTTTGAACAAGGCATATTCACACCATCAATGTGTAGTCCTCTTTAATCAAACTCTAGTTCATTTATCTAGAAATTATGATTTGTGTGGAGTGTGAAGGTGTAAACAAACTCTGGACCACCTACAAACCTAGGTCTATGGTTGATGTGAACTCTGGTACAGTTCAAATGCATTTGTGAATGCCAGACAGACCGGCTCCAAAACCAGTTAGTGGACTATAACAAAGGACAATCTGACTAATAATAGTACTAAAGATACTCATATCTTGCTGGACATCATAAGGTGGACATCATTGCTATGAAGTTGGATTCTATCTTACTCGGTGCACACCGTCTCATACGGCGCTGTCTCAGTCGCCGTGTGAAAAATCAACATTCTCCACAGTTTCTCCTCGTCGTCTACTCATGCTGAGCTCATTGTTGATTTTTGTATGGCACATTTGCTAAATAAAAAAAAAGAAATCATACAACCACTAAAATCGGACGTCACTCCATGTTTGTTTACATTGGCTGTGTCCAAAACGGCAGGACTGGTCCTCCGAAGGTCGAATTTGTCGGCCGCATACGTCACAGCGCCGCGACGAAGGACGTCCAAAACGGAAG
>NW_013952449.1:909639-911187 GCF_001266775.1 Austrofundulus limnaeus
CAATTAGTTCTTCAAATGATACTTTTAAGTTAATTTTATAGTTTTGTGATATTAATAATGCTAATGTATTGATAWTTTTCTAGTTTTGATTTAAGTTTGCTTGTTTAGCGTCGTCACAGTTGCTAGGTGACATGACGTATGCCAGGGTAAGGAGGGGAGGCTAGACGTCCAAATCCACAGCCTCTTTTTTTCCAGTCTTCCCGGTCTACCAAGGACCCGGCCCGCCTTGACCGGGTAGTCTGGGTCCTCCGGAGGACCCGGCCTGTCGTTTTGGACACAGCCATTTTGTGAAGAAGGAAGTTGCGCTCAGTGTCCTCTTCAGAGGTTTTCATGTTGTTTCCTTCAGTGGGTCTTGGTGCAGCGCCACCACAGTTGAGGAGGTGAACATGTTCAAAGGGTTTGGTTCGTTTGACATACAGTATAGTGCAGTGTAAAAGTAAACTGCACCAGAGGAAAATGTAACAAAATGTTGCAATTTTGGTCCCCAATTGAACCGAGTCTACTGAACTACAAGGTGTAAAAACAACCCAATAGTTAGATTTTTTATTTTAATTTACACATTTAGCACATTTTTTCTGATTTTTTCTGTAATTTTTTTAAACGTATTTCTGTATTTATTTATTTTTGTGAGTGACAAGTGATCTATTTTTTTGCAATTTTTCTTTTTACCCTGAAAAAAAAGAGATATTCTAAGGCCTGTAAAGGACAGCAAAGGAGCAACTCTGTTCTATAATCATATCACTGTAACAACAAGCAGGTACTAACTTATCAATGGAAGAGAGATAAAGATAATTGTTCCCCAGAGTGATGTGGCAGGAAGTTTAACAAAATCTCCTATTTTGGGAACATCTGATTAAAGTGATTGTTTTCAAACGTTGACTTGCCTGGATCGCAAAGGAGGCAAATACGACACGGATGAAGAGATTTAGACACGAGATGGAACAGCAACATAAGGCAGGAATGATGGGGGAAAAAACAATTATTAAAGTTTCCAAAAACACTCATCCAAATAGCCAAGATGATTTCTTGAAAAAAGAGCCAGTTGACATATATGACCCTCTAACTCTCTGGTACTTAAATTACAGTATCCACCCAAAATAAATAATGATAAGGAAGGAAGAGCAATATGAACACCAGCCTAGCAGTTTATGAGGATCCGCACACAAACACACACACAGAGTAAAGAAAAATCAATTCTAAGTAGAAAACACAGGAAAGAATTTATTGTTAGCATAAAAGACCACTGTTTGCTCATGCTCTGGTGTTTCTGTTGATTTTTCTTCTGTTCGAAAACATTTGATTTAGATTTATCCCCCCCGTTTCCCCAGTTGATCTTGTTCCTGCTTTGGCTCCACACCTGTTCTGTCTCTTTTAGCTGACTCTGTTCTCACTACACTCACCTGTTTGTCATCAGTCATCATTAACCCACTGCTCCACAGGTTTCATGTCTCATGTTATGCTCTTGCAAAAGTCCCAGGTGTTTTTGTGTGTGTGTGTGTGTGTGTGTGTGTGTGTGTGTGTGTGTGTGTGTGTGTGTGTGTGTGTGTG
>NW_013952449.1:911217-914925 GCF_001266775.1 Austrofundulus limnaeus
TAAAAAAAAGTTAATTTTGGGGTAAGTTAGTCTTTCAAAAACACGTTTTTAGACCAAATATTACAGATTTGAACAAATACGCACAAAAACATCAAAATTAGCACAGAAACAGTACTATATATATACAGTAATATACAGCACAGATAGGACATTGTCAGTCATCCAATCAATGTTTTATATAATATTGTGTTTAGATTTAAAATACTATAAACTTATTTACTCCCACTCCCTATTCAAACATAGGGAGTGGGATATATAACATAAAATAAAAAAATGGTAAAATTAGAGATCCTCAAAAAATATTCAAGTACTGTAAAATAGTGAATGTAGTTTGTTACTACACACCTCCAAAGGAAAGTGAGATTTGCTCATGGAAACAGTTTTCCACTGTGCTGCTGTAGTAGTGGGTAGAAACTCAGCAGGGATCACTTTATGAAAGAATGAGACGCACAGTGAAAATCAGACTCAACAGAAAGAATAAAAGCCAAACGTAGATTAAAGTTTTTGGTTTTAATGACGAACAAAGAAAAGGTTAATTAAAGACGGATTTTGAAAGATCTGCAGTCAAGCTTCCTGTAGACTTCCACAGCAGGACGTGTCCAACCCACGTGTGATGATGGCAACTGGCAGCAGAGACAGAGCAGCTGACATGTAGACAACCCCTGACTGCACAACTAATGACACAACTCATCATTAACCGCCGCCCCGCCCTCCAGACGTCGTACTGTCGTGGACTCGCCCTCGTTCTTTGTTGCTTTCCATGAGAACCCTCCACTGAGGGAACCGCCACAATACATTTCCAGCCCTGACAGCTTTACAGATGTGAGTTATAACCGCCCACATCATCACAGGAATCGTATATTTAATGGTAACACAGCAATCTGCTCGGGGTCTGCTCCACATTCTGCACAGGAACACTCTGTCAGCTGCCTCGTGGCAAAATAATCATTTCAAACACAAAGAATACACTCAGCCCGGGCATGAAAATTTTATTAGCGACTGTAACAAAATAAAGATGCAAAGCCATTTATTGTGGTTTTAGATGTGAATAAAAATAAAACATTATGTCAGAAATAGCTGTGTTTTGCCAGCACATATCTATAAAGTAAATAAATGATCTGCACAGACTGAAGAAGACTAGCCAACATTTCTGCAGTAATTCTAAAGTGTCCCAATGCAGCTACTGTCCAAGTCTCCAACATAACTTTGATATATACTAGCTTTAGAAAAAAATATCCACATTTAGATGTTATAGCTGGATGAAAAAATAAGATCAAAAGAAATGTTTAAGCTGCTGCCAGTGGATCATCATGGTCACTGTGGTAACAATCGGGTGCTTGCAATAACATTTATTAACCAAAATCATTGTTCCAACAAAGAACTAATCTACCAAACACTAATTTACTGACTTGCTGTGCTAAGTATAGAAGTTAGGTCTTTAAATGAACTTGAAAGATGGGTGGCAGAAGATGGTCACGCGTTCATTTTTATGTTTCTACATTGCTAATGTAAGTGATGTGACACGTCAACTAGACCCTTAGCTTCTAGTTTTGAAAAGAATGTGAGGCTAAAATATACTTGAATCTATGGAAGCATGGTTGTGCACTTTTTACATTCTGGGAGGGATTTGAGAGAAAACCGTAAGTTCTATATTAGCAGTGAGATAAACACTTGGTAAAAGAACATGAAAATGTTTGTGTAGTTATTTGACAAAAGATTTTATATTTTAGACAGTTCAAAAGTTAGAGTACGACATCATCAAGTGTCAGTTGAGCATTCCCTGCAATAATCTGTAAAACATCCTAAAGATTAATTGCAACAGTTAGGAAACTGTAAGAACATATTATGTCTCCTTCAGACATAGTATAAAGGTTTATTGTCTGTGACCATTTAAATTTCATTTGTTTCTTCTGTGAAGTATACTTGAGCAACAGAGCTCCAAAGAGGACTGGCTATTCTTTGGGGCCTCTGTGGCAGAGTGGTTAGGGGAGTTGTCCTGGAACCGGAAGGTTGCCGGTCTGATCATCTGTCCAGCTGTCTCAGTTGTTGTGTCCTTGAGCAAGACACTTCATCCCTAATGCCTCTGATGTATGTCCCATCAGTGTATGAATGTGATTGGCACTGATTAGTCTCCATAGATGGTTCTATATGTTAGCTTTGTAGAGACCTAATATGTGACTGGGTAAATGAGGACACAGATTGTAGTGTCAAGTGCTTTGAGTGTCCTAGATGGATAGAAAAGCGCCATAAGTACAGTCCGTTTAAATGTATTGCCAAAATCACATTGATCTCCCCAGTTTTTCTACTCACATTGTTTATAAAATATGTCACCATTGTAAGACATATTGCTGCCAAAGTCATGCACCAATACATCTGATGGAACCAATAAATTTGGTAATTATTTAGCAAGTTTTATTTCAAAATTGTCCGAATAACTATAGGACAAAAAAAAACCATGAAACAGGATGGTAGTAAGGCCATGCACTTTAATGGTTTTGCACTGCAACACTTTTAGTAATGCAAAAACACATTTACACTACATGTATTATCATAATAATCAAACTAGATGTTAAAATGTTTGCTTTCAGTTTGGTCAAAGTTTTTATTTCAGAAAAAAAGGGGTTAATGAGGAACATCCTCTCCCCAACAACACTGTATCTTTTCCATCTTCCAGCGTCATCTCAAACTAGAGAGGATACACAATACCTGCAGCAAGTTGTGGGTCTGCCCTGGGGTCTTCTCCCAATGGGACATTCCTGGAAACTTCCAGAGGGAGGGGCCCAAGAGGCACCCTAATTAAATGCCCAAACCACTTCAGCTGACTCCATTTTATGCAAAAGAGCAGCGGTTCTACTCTGAGCTGCCCTCAGATGACAGAACTCCTCACCTTATCTCTAAGGCAGAGTCCGGTCATGTAAAGGAGGAAATACATGAGATTTGCTGTGAACTACCCCAATGCATGCTGAAGGTTACAACTTGAAGATGCCAACAGAACCACATGTTCTGCAGAAAGCAGAGATAAATCAATGGTGTTCCCAAAAGGAAACTTCAAGAATAAGCTAACCCATAATGCAGGGTACAGTTAAAATTAATTTAATATTGTGTGTTGATTTCTGCTTGTTTCATGTAACAGGGAAAAAAGTTCTCTTCTCATGGATACAAAGGCTGAAACGTCACACATTGGCAGGATCAAGTATAAAGCTGTCAATGGGGAAATGTGGTGACGTTTGCGAGTCATTGTTTTATTCCACTACAGCTTGTGTCACTGCATGTAACAAATAAATGCAATAACAATAATGTAATTCTGTACCAAGGAGACCTGCAGCCAAAATTCATCTGGCATATCCACAATTAAAATCTCAATGCGACACCCTGGAAGATAATCATGATTCAATTTAAATGAGAACCTCTCATGTTGTTTACAAGTCTTCCACAAGTTGTGTGGCAGAAAACTTCCATTCCCACAGGGTATCTGAAGAACTGGCCAATTAAAACTTGGAATTTACAGCTGGAGGAATCAATTAGCTTATTTAATGAGATAAAAAAGGTAAAATAAAGGGCTGTATTTTCACACACCTTTTTTTTTCCTCTTAGAAAATGACCTTCATCAGGACCAGTTAACCTAAATGTCAGTGAGTTTTGGTTTCCGGCTCAGTGGGTGAGAGACTGAACTTGGTGTTTTGGTTTAAAGTTCACTGAAGTAAAAGC
>NW_013952449.1:914935-919607 GCF_001266775.1 Austrofundulus limnaeus
ATATATATGTATATATTCCTTTATTTATCACAAAGCCAGAGCAAAAATCTCAATTCTTTGAAAAGATTTTAAGGAAACTTACAGAACACAATCCTTGGATGTGCATCTACAACTGATGCCAGTTTGCTGTGGTAGTAGCTGACAGTCATTAACGACACATTATGTGAGATAGTGCATAATTGCAAAGTTGTGTTATTTCCAAATTTGACCAAAACAGCAACAAATTTGTCCCTTTTCATCATTAAAATGATCTTAGTCCAAAACTCTGTCACTAAAGGCAGCAAACAGGCCCAGATTGTGTAACGGGACAATTCCTCATGGGTGGGCTGAGTTTTTGGGGATGTGTGGGCCAGTGTTAAATTAATATTTGGTAATGATGAAAACATGGGACGCTGGGTTGTTTACACATGAAGCTGCACTCACAAACAGACCCGAGGTTCACTGCGCAGCCTGGTGCCACTTTGCTTTGATGTGTGTCATGTGTCCACCATCAGCCCGTCGCAGAGTGGAAGGGCTGTTCTACAGGCCAGCTGCCAGACACTGAGCTGAGCCTCCACGAGATGCCTGGTTAGAGCCGGTGCCGAAAAGGCAAGAATTAAAAATTGAGAAGCACTGGGAAATGATGCGGCCAAATGAAAATACCCAGAACCAAACAACAGAAAAACAGCTGTCTTCTCCAAGTGTTTAGGATTGATCAATTAGTGAGTATTAATGATTATTATACATTACAAGGTGTAAACCTGCTCTCTTTAAAACAAGGCCCAGACATTACTCAATGATTTGGCATCATAAATAATTCTAATTTAACTTGATTAGAAAGAAATACAATAAAGGCTGGTTTAGGCTAGAAAATATAGATTTTCTTTCATTTCAGGAACACTTCAGCCCATTAAAACCTATAGGTGTGCATGCTGGAGTTCAATGAAAAAGAAAGTCTCATGTTTTAGCCCAATGACATAATCATGATCAAGGTTACAGATTGGTGGCTCAGTTAGTAGAGTTGATGCCTCTCAGCAAGAAGGTCGCTGGATCAAATCCCGGCCCAGGGACCTTTCTGGGTAGAGTTTGCATGTTCTCTCTGGATTCTCTGGCTTCCTCCCACAGACCAAAAACATGACTGTTGGGTTAATTGATAACTCTAAATTGTCACTAGGTGTGAGAGAGTGAATGGTTGTTTGTCTATATGTGGCCCTGTGATGGACTTGTGACCTGTCCAGGGTGTACCCCATCCCTCGCACTGTGACTGCTGGATATGGGCATCAGTGACCCTAGAAAAAGAATAAACGGGTATAGATGATGGCTGGATGGTTGCAGATTGGTTATCACTAAGGGTTTGGTTAATGCTTTAAAGTTAAGAGGGTTCTTGAAGCAACCAAAGGGGAAAAAACATTTTGAAACAAAGATACACTGCAAAACACTGAACACTGTAATCATTATATTAGGGTTTTAGTCTTTTTGAGTTTAAGTATTGGATTTCCACTACAGAACTTCAAGTTTGTCATAAAGGGCATTGAACTGATGCAACAATTAGTGGTGTGCACTCATTTTTTACATGTTTGTGAAAATAAAATTAAGTTTGGAAAGTAATTTATTTATTGGTAGTAGTGTAACAAATGTACAAGACTGCAGAGAATAATGCACAGTCTTAAGCACCAAGGTTTATATGTGTAAATACACTCACTGTGCACTTTATTAGGTCCACTTGATTCACTGCTTGTTCACACAAATAACTAATCAGCCAGTCATGTAGGAATAACTCAATGCCTTTTGGGCATGTAATGAAGATGCCTTGCTGAAGTTCAAACTGGGCTTCAGAAAGGTGAAGAAAGGGGATTTAATGTGGCGTAGTTGGTGGTTTCTATACTGGATATGTAGGCTATTGCAGAGCTAAGCGGGCCAGTCTGGAGCAAAAATTTCCCAAGCCAAAAATAAGTTCCGCTCTGGCCCTGGTGGGCAATTCCTTCAACAAAGGCCAGGCTTTTAATTGTCAAGCCAAGACTCATTTTGACTCTGGATCATATTGCATACCAAAGAATTAGTCAGATCCATCAGAGTACAGATGGTAAACACAAATACAGCTGTTGTTGCTTTATCCTGTTCGGAAATACATGAATCATAGTTGTTTCCAATAATTCTGCAGTAATGACACTTATTACGTTCAAATTTGACATTTTTAACAGCTGGTTGGACATTATTGCCTGGAAACGATGCTTCAGGAAGATGAATCAGTTCGTGGCCTCTAGTTAATCAGAATCAAAGCTGAGTGTGATTCAACCCTTGTCTCTGTAAATACCACCCACTTCGAAAAGGCCAAATCCAGGTGTTTGTGATTGTTTATATGTCTGTTTGAAAAGTATCTCATTAATCATGGTACGGATTTTATTCAAGCTGTCAAGGAATATTGAACGTACCTCTAAAAAAGGATTTACTGTTGAAGCCAATTCAATATGGCTGCCAGAGCCAGCCGACCTTTCTTCAGACAATTTTACAGACATTGAGCTAAAATCTGGTGTGGTAGTAGCTGAGACTGATCTCCAACACAAATTTGGAGTACTTACAAAGTGCACAATATCTTTATTGTCTGTGTCAGCAAAATATGTGACAAACCAGGGGACCATTTTTTAAAACGCACTTAAAGAGTTAACATTGAACATATGTCGAAGTCTGATTGTTTGGATTCAAGTCACTTCAAGAAAGATGCACAGTTTGTTGACATTAGTTGATACAAAAAAAAATCTAGAACTTCATCAGTTTTACAGACATGAGGCTAAGATTTGTTGTGATACCAGCTAGGAGTCATTCACAAAACCTGAATATGGATCAGGTTATGCATAAATTTTTTTTTTCAAGGAATCACCAAAAACATTTAAACTTTCATTTCTCCTCTAAGGTGATCTCGGTCTAAAACCCTGCCATGTAAAGAAGGGCAAATAAGGAATGAAAGGGCTTTAGATTAAATACTTGAAATAAAGAACAATGAAGGTAATATATAACAAGGGAATATTAACATATCTTGCCTCATTTTATCTGCTGTGTGTGTCAAAGGTATTTGTATATGTTTGCATCGAGGTGCTGACTCGCTGATAGAGCTGCCCACTGCTGTTAATGGACAGCTAATATCACAAGTGACCGTTGAAAGTAGAGACAGCTTTGTGAGCAGATGGAAAATCAATACCCTATTAAGGTGTACAGGGCGGGAGGGACATGAAAGGAGGCAGAAGAGGGGGGACAATGAGACGAGGGAAGTCATTCAGGATCGGAGGAAGAACCTGGAGGACTGTAACATTATTTGTTCTGTAAGAACAAACACAAATACAACTTTGGCTGCTGTGTTCTGTGTCACAGACACAGACATTCACTCAGTCAAGCTGCAAATCCCTAAGTGCCTTTTGTGTATCTGTCTTTCAATGGCACACTGAGATTCATGGGGAAAAAAAAGGAAAGTTCACCCTCTTTTAGTTATAGTGGTTTATGTCTCAAGACGAGTGGTGCAGTTAGAAATGAAATTACAGACTGAACAAGTAGGGCTTGTTTGCAGGAGAAAGCCTCTTCTCGCGAGGCAGCATGACTTAGCTTTGTAATATTGTAGCTGAATAAACCACAAGAGTACTGGAAGATTTTTTATTATGTTTTTGGCAGATGCAACCAAAGTAGAGACGTTTACCCATAATGTATCACACAGCAATTCAGCACTCACACCTCAAACCTAATTATCAAGCACGGTGATGGAGGGCTGATTGCTTTGCACCTACAGTACCTGGATGGCGTGCAGTCATTGAGTCAACCAAGAAGTTCTCTGTACATCAAAGAATTCGAAAGTGAAAAATGAGGCCGTCTGTCCGACAGCTGAAACTTGGGCAAAACTGGGTCATGATGCAACAGAACAATGATGTCAAACACAGCAACACATCTACAACAGAACAGCTCAAAAAGGAAACAATCAAGGTGTTGCATCAGCCAAGCAGTGGTGTGCACAGCTAGCCAAAACCTTTGCTTCATTAATTACTAATCTGTTAAACAAGAATCCTAGCCTATTGTGATTTAGAGGAATCTCATCAGTCCACAAAATATTTCCAAAGTTAGCAAAAAAATTAAAAGGTATTTCCACTTGTGTGCATTAGTGGAACTGTACCCAACACTGCAGTCAAGTATGAGTCCAGAACCTCATCCTGACTGAAATGGTGGGATCTTAAGAAAGTTTTGCAAAAACTAATTCTGCAAAAGTTTGTGGCCCAAAGCATTTCTCATTTTATTTTATTTAACCGGATCCTAGGAAGCACTCTTTATATATTTATTTAAAGTTTATTCATTTTCATTAAAAAAACAAACAAATACTATACAAACCAAATAATACAAATCAAATAAAATGAAAGGCAGCAGAAAGAAGAAAGAAATCTTGTTAATATCTGCCCCTTTAAAAAAATAAGTTATTTAAAATAAATAAATTCAAATAATAACAATCTTCAAGTAACAAACATTAAAAAAACTTCAACTCCTTCCCAAACAGCTCATATGAACACACATTATAAAAATTCATTTTTCTTTGACAAACTAACCTTTATCATTTTCTTTATTTACCATCCATCAGAAAAAAAGTAACTAGTAAGTCAGTCTTTGACACACACACACACACACACACACACACACACACACACACACACACACACACACA
>NW_013952449.1:919617-933031 GCF_001266775.1 Austrofundulus limnaeus
CACACACACACACACACACACACACACACACACACACACACACACATGAAAATAGTTTTTTATTTTTGTTTTTTAAATACATTTTATGTAGAATATTTTTTAAAGTCAGTATTTATAGTTGGCATTACTTATGCAGAATAGCACAGTCCTTACCTAACTTACTGAAGTTTGTCGTCTCCTGAGACCCTGCATACTTATCTATGGACACTGGCTTTTTCTGCACCCTTAATTTATGTATACCTATACCGTATTAGCCAGACTAGAAGTTGCTCTGGAGTATGAGTTGCATCAGTCAAAATGTGTTGCAGTCTAAAAACAAGCATTCAATTTGGAATAACACATAAAACATACCTGGAATGCCAAGAAGACCCAACGAGTCCAACAAGCAAGTTACGAGTAAGTTCACAAATCCCAATCCATTTCACACGATTAGCTTTTGTTATTGCAGTAAGAGGAACTTATAATTGTTTCCAGTCCCTCACAAAGTTCTTGTTCACTCCAAACTTTCTTTCTGCTGCTTGATTACCATTTTGGGATGCATACTTTTTTTCTTTACCCTCGAGAAACAACTTATAATGTTGTCACAAGCCTAGAGTGCCCTCTCTCTAGCTATGCTTACATGCGTAAAATTATTTGATCAGATTGAAATGTATTCGGATTAAATAATCTGAATGTATCTTTTACATGGGCACAATCCGATCATGACGCGTGTTTACATGCACCTGGCTTTTATTCTGAACAGAAGCGCTGACATGCACAGTTGCTAACTTTCCCTTTAAAAAAAGAAAGAAAAAAAGTTCTAATTTCATCGTGAAGATAAACAAACAGCTTCTAAGCTCAGAGTGGACTTGTGACAGCTTTTAATAATGGTGGAGACGTTACTGCACTCTCTGGTTGAGCTGCAGGTGATGCGCAGAATTTTTAAAAATTTTTATTTACATATTTATTATTTTGTGAAGCAGCGCAGGCTGTTTTTCCTCCTTCTTTATTGAATGAGAAAACTGGAGGAAAACATCTGTCTGCTGGAAACCGGTGGATGAAAGTCAGCAGATATGCACAGTCAGGTCAGTTTTCCACAATCAGGATAAGATGATCAGATTAAGAGTTTACATGCACGTCATTCAGATTATCAATCGGCATTAACCGCAAATTCATTTAGATTGAGCTGAATTGGGTCAGAATAATCCGAATGGGGTGTTTACATGACACATTTTTATTCTGAATGGCCGTTTAATTTGATTACTTATGTCCATGTAAACGTAGCTACTGCTACAGACGATGATGTTTACTCCGTGGTTCATGTTGGTCAGTGTGAACTAACATTAACGCATCAGTCAAAAAATGTGTCATGAAGAGAAAAAAAAAACAACATATACGTAAGTTGCACCTGACCTGGCCAGGACCAGTCAAACTATGAATTAAAAAAAGTGTGACTTATAGTACTGTATATCCATCCATTACATTTACCTGCTTCTTTCTTTCCGGCTGGTGGGGGCCATTGGTGCCCATGCACAAAAGTCACAATGCGAGGGGTGGGAAACACCCTGGGCAAGTTCCATTCATTCATTCATTCATTCATTCATTCATTCATTCATTCATTCATTCATTCATTCATTCATTCATTCATTCATTCATCCATCCTTCCATTCATTCATTCAGCAGTAAGACTTGGTAATCATTGTTAAACCCCACAAATGCTCCACATACACATACATGTTTGTAGAAGTGGCAATTCCCCCCTCTGGTCCTTTTTTGATGGTACCCCTTGAAAGTGAATTGTAATTAATTTTACCAAATCATAGTAGAACTTAAAACACATAGTACAGGTGTTTATTTTCATAGAACATTTTGTGACAAAGTGTCAAACATTTAACAGTTCCCTACATAATATCATAAACTAATAATAATAGTGTTTGTGAATTTAAATGTTTGATATCCATGTCTGCTCACACATGGAATCATATGAAGCGTAAAACGCGAACCGTAAACAAATGAAGGTGATTTTCCTCCCTCTGCTGTTCCTCTCCTTCTCTCACACTCTATATTCCTCCATCTGCAAACCTAAACACCATCAAATGTGTCTTTGAAGAAAAGTTATGTCAAATAACTTCTGAGAGTTTTTATTCAGAGGAGCAAGTTGCGAAATTTCACACCCTAAGACTTCAGTGGGTGGCCATTACAGCGTGCATTCCTCACTCTAATACACAGCATTTTATGCACATCTTGCAAATACGCCTTTGGAACATGCAAACGTGTGTGTAGCTTCGGATTCCTGTAAAAGCATCCTGTCGCGATTGCCTGCTCTTGTGTGCAGACATGGCTGCTTGTTGCTGAACGACTGCAACATGAACTTCAGAATTATTCAACATTTTCCTGTGAAGATACCAGAGGGAACCAAAAATACGACTATTTATACCACCGACACACACACTCCATCACCCTTCTGCATTTTAACTTCATCCTGAGTGACTAGGAAATTACATACACTGTATATGTACACTTTTTTTCCCCAGGAAAATTAAACATCTCACACCTTGAGGATTTCTGTTCTGATGGTATCTGCAACGACAGAAGTCTTCATCTGTGGCGCAGTTAGTTCTGCAGACAGACTTTCGAACATTTTCATTGACTACATAAACTTAACTAATATGGTTCCTCAAAGGAATTAAAAATAACATAACATTTGACCATGAAGGTAAAACAAATAAATAAATATAAATATTCATATAAATGAATAATATAAAATATAAACATTTTTGGTCCATTCTATCCTGACTCGTAAGGATAATGTTTAGTCATTTGCAAAATTACTAGCATAATTTTATGTCTATTATGACAAGTTAAGACAGTTTAATCCTTCTCTTCACATTATTGAACCACAAAGCATTCACCTCTTAAGCCCAGCGCCCCAATTTTCTACTTTAATTACTATAAGTAATTTTAGTTAAACATAAGGTATCTACAGAAACATCAGATTCTTGGCTAGAAGCTGGTAAAGACATTTCTATGAACACTCAAGACAGTTAAAATTACAAGCAGTTGAAGATAAAACTAAGTGAAAAAAATGGTTTAAAATTTGGCAAGTCAGAGATGTCAAAATAACATTGGTGTTAACTATGTGGCATAATGTGTTCTTTTTGGTATTGTTTAATTAACACTACTTTTATAGGGTTCTCTATGTCAGTGTTTCCCAAAGTTGGGGTCGGGACCCAAAGTGGGGTCCCGAATCATCAAGGTGGGGTCCTGAAAAGATTCTCTGAATTAATTACATTTTGCCTTAGTTGTTACAAAGGAGTGAGGTTAGTGTATTTAAAATGGACAAATGTAGTATAAAAAATATTGTTACTATGTCCATGTTTTGTTGACCTGATACAAATGTTTATCATCCAAAAATAGTTGGGGGCACAGGTCTCTGCTACTGTTTTCTACTATTTTGTGGGTCAAAAGGTAAAAAGTTTGCGAACCACTGCACTTTGGTTCCCAAAGTTGGGCTTGGGACCCAATTATGGGTCATGAAGCACCTTGGATAATCTCCAGAAATCAATTTAAAGGGTAATAAAATAATTGCTGATGTAATATTTTCCCTATAATTATTACAAAATCACAAAATAAGTAAAAATAAGTATTTATATTTGTGTATAAGCTGTTTAGATTGTCAAAAAGCCTGTGTTTTTAGGGTTAATGAAGTTCATGTACTCAGACCAGTAATATTTGAGGTCACAAGTTTTTGCCATGAATATTTTGTGGGTCAGAAGATAAAATGTTTGGGAACCACTGGTCTATGTTGTAGTCATGATTAAATACAGCAAAATAAACAATTTCAAAGCTTAACAGATCTTGTAATGCTTGGTTTATTTACATAATGACTTTAATTGCTGGATGTTCGGCCCCTGAGCTGTTGACCTGCAGTAACTGTGACCCCAGGAACAATTTAGCTGAATAGCCCTGGCTTGTGGGGACTGAAGACCACTCCTAATATGGTGGAACTCCATGTTTGGATAGGGCATTAGGTTTAGGACTAAGGTGCGAACTGAGTTTAGGCTAAGTTTAGGGTTATATCTGTACTGGGGGAGGGCAGGGAGCAGAATTAGGGTTAGACTATAGAAATCAATGGACGTAAATGAACAGTCCTAATAAGGATTTAAAAACAAACCAAAGAGCAAATTTTCATTGGTCAGGACAGAAATGGCTATATCTCAGTGAATGTTGCAGCTATTATTACCTCTGCCAGGGGGAGGAGGTAATGTTTTCGGTCGCGTATGTCATTCTGTCGTTCTGTCTGTCGGTGGACAAAATTACTCAAAAACTTATGGACAGATTGTCATGACATTTTTACCACATGTGGGTATTGTTCCAAGGAACACACCTTAAATTTGGGTGATGTTCCGGATCACAATGCGGATACAAGAATTTTTTATTTCTTTTAACCCTCTGAGGTGGAAAGCTGTGATGCATTTACAGGGCTTCTGTAAAAAAACAGTGTTCATTTGAACTGGATTGGACAGCACGGACTTCAAACTTTATAAAAGTAATGTTTTTTATTTAGTTTTATTTTTTATTTACTTCCAAATCAAACCAGATTTAATGATGAATATTTTTTGCCATAATGTGCACATTTTTACACATTTGGTGCCAATTTACAGAACATTTTGTGACCAGGAAGTGCGTGACTGCACCATGAAACCTATTTTTCCCATTTCCTCAAACACACCACATTTCCAAAACAACCAATCAAAACAGTTTGTCGGTGCTAGGCTTGTAAACATAGAGCTTCTGTCCGGGCCTCAAAGTTTGGAGACAGGAGAAGAACGGATTGATTTCTGCATTTTGGAAGCTAGTAGCGAGTTAGTTTTTAGACCAGACGTGTGTTAGAGTGTGTGAGTGTGTGCGCCAAGGGGGAGGAGGTAAAGTTTTAATGTTTTTTTGGGGGGGGGGATAACGACACCAACAGCGGGAGGAGGGTCCTGCTGCAGGTGCTGGACTGTCCACGGGAACAGCTGATCAACCTGATACACCCTCCACATAAGAACTTTATTGTGTGAGTGCTCTGAAGTTCGTGGGAGTGTTTGTGCTGAAAGCGCTCACACGCTGTATTTTGCTTCAATCATTCGCTTCAAAAAAAAAAACGCTTCATGAGCCAACTGTACCAGGAAGCACTTTATAAAGAGAGTCAAACCATTACAAACTCATACAAGGGGATAAAACAAACGTTTTACACGATGAAATGTGACTGATGAAAACTTAGGAGCTTGATCTGACACCAGTTTGACGATGAATAGCGTCAGGTGACGAGTCTGACTTTATTTTTTTCACATTGGACTCCACCGAGAAGAAATTTCGTGCATACTGCCTGCTTAAATGTTCGTGTTTCCATCTCTGCTTTTGCACAATAACTCTATTACAGGTTGGGGAGGATTGGTCTTGGCGGAGATTTGCACTCTCCGAGTGCTTCTAGTTCTGAATGTGACATCTCACAGTATCACACAAAATTACACAAAATGTTGTTTTCAAGGTTTGACCAAAGCAGCTACAACACCATTTCTCATCACGAACTGATTCTAAATAAAAAAAATTCTGCAGCCAATATGCATTCAATCAAGGAAGATTGGGCCTTTAATTAGAACAGAACTGCTTGTTTACACAATCATGAGGCAGTTTGAGAACAGTTTACAGGTAAATGTAGCTTCTTTTACTGCTTTAAGTGAATGTTAAATGTCTGTGGAAAAGGGGATCCTGTGTTCGAACAAACTAGCAGCTGTTTGGAACAACGTGAGCTCAGCATCACACTCATCCTGAACCTTCCTTTCTGCCAACGGCATTAAGCCACTTCATGTGGCCAAAGGAAGTCAATTTGTCCTACCAGCAGTGCAGCAGAAACCCCCAGCTGGCTGCAGGTTTTTCCTGTTAGAGTTTTTTTCTCTCTCTCTCTTTTCGCTATCTGTTAGCAGAATCCAGTGGTGTAGCCCCTGCAGCTATCTGCCTGCTGCCTTGTTGATGCTGGCTTGTCTGCTCTCCCTGACAGGACTACTTTCAGACCTGCTAATCCTTTACTTTCAGACTAATCCCACTCGTTCGCACAGCTCCTGCTTTCCACTCTTTCACTCTCTGTGTAAAGCATCTTAACTCAAACTCAATTTTTTTTTTACAGGAGCCATCTGTCCTCTTTACATCGGTCTGTTTTTTGTTAGTGTTTTCACCCTGTTTATTTTATACTTTCTGTAACTTGCTCTCTCAACTAGAGAAAAAGAGATGGGAAGATGAACAACAACTTTAGAAAATGAGACTTTTGTGAAAAGTTTCTGCAACACCGTGGTTTGACTTTATGTCCAGAGGTGGACATGAGTTATTTTGTAAACCTTGAGTAAATCTAATTATTTTTACTAGTATAAAACAAAACACCAAAGAAAAATGTTCAGCTCAGTAAGGAATACTGTGATTTGTGTGATTTTACGTGCAACAGAATTTTCAAAACACTATGAGAAATGTTGCCGTAACACTAAGACTTTGGCAAAACTCACGTGAAATCCAGTCCTCTTTGTAGTTCTGCAGCTCAGATAGGATTTACAGTAGTGACATTCAGAATGACTGAACTAGTATTTTAATATCTGTAACAGTATTTACACAATCACTGTTTACATGTAAGGATTTTGGAGATTTTAGCTTTGTTTAGCTTTGAAGTCAAACGTCACCCATTCTAAAATCTGAGCTGTCCAAACTTTCTCAAACTCTTTCTGCTCCCACAACTTCTTAGTCCTTAAAAAAATGATTCAGCAAAACAGACATTTTTATTTTCTTCCTTTCAGTTTGCTTCTCACTGCTACATGACTTACGCTTTCTTCTCAAATATTCTTGAGGGCAGAAAATGCACACCTGAGTTTTCATACATTTCAGTTATATTTCAGGTTTTTGGTACTAATCATCTCCTGTATGAAACACTGATGAAACTTATATTTAACAGGTGCCCATCAGTCCTTTACGATCTGACAAAGTTTTCACAAAATGACTTTTTGTTTGAGGTGTATGTTTGGGTTTGTTTCAGTTTCAGTCTGCCTTTCATTATCTTGTCAGTCAGGGAGTGACAAACAAGTGTGTGGTTACTTGGTAATGAGCCACTGGCAGCATATGTACCATTCTGTTTCACATCTTGGTTCTGTTTACACTTCTAATACCATTCTTATATCAAAATGTAGCATTTCTTTAGCTTAAATTATTACAGAATGATGCTGGATGTCTGGGCAGAAGCTGCATTTTTTATAGCCTGGCCCTTGCCTTCCTGCGCAGTTCTGCTAATTCTAGTTTCCCTTCAGGACAAGGGGTTGGTTTATTCACCAGGTTAGCATTGTTACTCTTTATATAGACATTATTCTGAGAATGCTTAAAACATTCACACTAATAGGATGATACATTTTTCTTCTGTGTGTTTTTTGGCTTGTAACTTATTCAACAATTTTTGTGCTGTTTCAAGAATTTATGTATCAAAATGTTCAAATGAGACCAATTATGGGTTCTAGAAATTTTTTATGGTATGTCTGTGGGCTATCCAGACCATGTTCATTCAATTTAATGCACAAAATAATTCTCAGATAATAAAATTTTCCAATTTTCTAGTTCTGCCTGCTCTGACTTCTGTTCAGAAGAGCTGTTTATGTTAATGAGCTCTGTTGGTAACGCCCTCCAAAAATCTGTTGACATTAACTCCGCCCTCCAAAGCCAGCGTTTACGTTAGCATGGCTAATAATAGCAGAAGCTCCGTTGTACAACCACGAGACCCAGAGGCAGAGTCGTGGTCGCAGCTTTTTTTTTTCTCCCTCCTCTGCTCTGCGCTCACTCTGCATGCTGTTACCAGAGCAGGGAGCAGCATCGGTCAAAATACCTCAGAAACTCGAACAAATAGGTTTTAACAAGGCTTTAATAAGCTAAACAATAGAGGTACATGAGAAAATGTGTTCATAACGAACAAAAATAAATAAATAATTAAACTGTGTCCATGCCAGTCTCAAACCCTGGTCTCCCACTCTCTGGTCCAACACTCTACCCATTGCACTATTGGAGACTTGTTGTGAAATGAGTTGCACATTACACAACAACACCATGACGGCTCTTTATACTGAGGAGGTGGAGTCTCACCCGGAGGTTGCTAGGTAAGGGGCTGAACGCAGGTTCCTGTGGGTTGCCGTACGGCTTGTGACATCACAAAATGACGGAAGTATAAAACTTGTCGTTAATACACATTAAAAATACATTTACTTACAGTAAATATGCCCCTGGGTGCATTTTTTTAGTCCTAGGACTGTTTTTTAAAGAAGTACATACCCAAAGTTGAGTAAAAAAAAACCTTTAAAAAGTGAATATTGCATAATAGTTCCCCTTTAACTCCTTCAGAACATTTTGGCTGTGACATTTGGTATTTCAGCAATTTATACTTTTTGTGATGTTTAGCTTTTCTGCCATTTTTTTTCCTAATTGAAAATGAGTGTTGTTCTTCATCATCCTTAAAACTCTTCCAAATGTCTATAAATATTTACTGTACTTTTAACATTTTCTTCTGATTCTGCTTTTTTTAACAACTTTGTGTTAATTTCAACTTCCTTCAGCGTCTTTTGTTTCATTAAGTTGACTCATTTTTTTTCTTTTTTAGCTATCATTCTGCTACTTTAAGGTATTCTTCTGCTAATTCTAACAGTTTTATGCTTCTTTCAACAAAGGCATTCTGTTTTGTGCTTCTTTTAGTTGCTTATTGATAATTTCAGCTGTCTTCTGCCCTTTTAGCTAATTTTAGTTTTATTTCAGCTAAAATCACCTATTTATGATAATTTAGGTTTCTTATTGTACAAATTTAGCAAACATGCTATTTCTGTTACTTTTTGCTAGTTTCTACCTTTTCTGCATTTTTTTTAGCTTTTTCAGTTAATTTCAGCCATTTTAGCTATTTTACATCAAATTGCTACTTTTTGTAGTCTTTTTCTTGTTTTGTCTGCTAATTTAATATTGCTTTCTCTCTTTGCACCAACCATCTGCTAATTTCAACTTATTTTTTTCTACTTTTAGTTTTTTAGTTTTGCTAATTTTAGTATTTTTTTTTACTTAACTTCAGCAAAAAATCTTTGAACAAAAAGCTTCCACACTGCTTTTTCACAAGACATTCAAATTCTCCAGGTAAATTTTGTCTGCATACAAACACTTAATTCCACTTTGATATGAACTGTACTTTTGCACTGGAGCTGGCAGTTTTTTAGAAGAAGTTCTCACATCATGTAGATTTTACTGTCGTGTTTTATAGTTTTGTTTTGAGGGAATTTTTTTTCCTGCTTTAGCTTTTTTATATATATTTACTGTCTGGAGCTGAGTCCATTTTGAAGACCATCTGGGCAAGGCCAGAGGAGGTTATTGCTTGCTCAAACCTGTGATGTTACTTCAGTCATTTGGTGGCCTGTAAGTGGGGGGAGCAGAAGAGCTATTAGACAGGCTGGCCACCCATGTCTGGACTGAAAATCCACTCAAATGGCTGTCTGAGGCTAAAAGCTGTGTATGTTGATGCACTCTCCTTCCAGTTACTCTGCTGAGGTGAGTTGACACAGTCAGTAGAAGTGGTTACAGGGGAAGCAGTAGCTGTCATTGAACAGAAAACCTAATCTATAGATGAAAAAAAAAACCAACTGTTGTCTATATTTTTTACACTGTTTTCTCGGTGCGAGCTTCAGTACAGCCGCAGATCTAGCAGCAATTTCATCATGTTGAAATTTTATTGCTGTGAAAATGACTATGAGTGTGTGTGCAGGCTTGTATGAACCATGGGATTTCTTTGTATTACCACCACACTGACTGCTATTTCTTTCTATTACACCCTTCCAAATATTAATTTTCAGCTCGGTGAACATCAACACCAAAACATCCAATTCATTCTTCAAAGTAAGGCCACAACATTCCCAGCTGGTATCCACAAACACACACATTGTTTTTTTTCCCCCTGCTGTCAGCTGGTTTGTTGTTGCTGAGATCTGCATCTGGTATCAGTGTAAATAAATATAAAAAACATAAAACAAATGATAAACCATTAAAAAAATGTTAAAGTAGTTGTCAACTCTAAGTAAATGGCTTTCTTTTTTTCTATGATAAACACATCTAATTATACAGTAAAATATAGCTTTGTAGCTGAAACAGAACAATTTTAAACCTTTTTTTAATAGCTGCATCTTTAACTGAATGAAAATTGCTTGTTTAGAATTTATATTCATTAGACTAAGCTCTATCATCAGATGAATTGTAGTTTATCCTCAGAAGATTACAACCAAACTGCCAAGTTTTACCAGCGTGATTTTTCCCCCAGTTTTCTTTCTGTCACAAATGGTTACTTTGTCAGGATGTACAGCAGGTAATATAAGTATTGAACACGTCACCATTTTTCTCAGTAAATATATTACTAGAGGTGCTAATGACATGAAATTTTCACCAGATGTTGGTAACAACCCAAGTGATCCATACATACAAAGAAATCAAACCATAAATGTCCAGAAATGAAGTTATTTGTAATAATGTGGAATGGCACAGGGAAAAAGTATTGAACACACTTACTGAAATTTATCTAATACTTTGTACAAAAGCCTTTGTTGTCAGTGACAGCTTCAAGACGCCTCCTGTATGGAGAAACTAGTGGCATGCATTGCTCAGGTGTGATTTTGGCCCATTCTTCCACACAAACAGTCTTCAAATCTTGAAGGTTTCGTGGACCTCTTCTATGAACTCTGATCTTTAGTTCTTTCCATAGATTTTCTGTTGGATTCAGGTCAGCTGATTGGCTGGGCCATTCCAGCAGCTTTATTTTATTTCTCTGAAACCAACTGAGAGTTTCATTGACTTTGTGTTTGGGCTCATTGTCTTGCTGAAATGTCCAGCCACGTTTCATCTTCATCATCCTGGTAGTTCCAGGTCTTTCTGAAGCTCTYCACAAGTGGTCCTTGGCTCTTGGACAACTCTTCTGATAATTCTTTACACTCCTCTGTCAGAAATCTTGTGAGGAGCACCTGGTCGTGGTCGGTTTATGGTGAAATRATGTTCTTTCCACTTCTGAATTATGGCCCCAACAGTGCTCACTGGAACCTTCAGAAGTTTAGACATTCTTCTGTAACCGATGCCATCATTATGCTTTGCAACAATAAGGTTGTGAAGGTCTTGAGAGAGCTCTTTACTTTTACCCATCATCAGATGGTTCTTGTGTGATACCTGGCCATCATTTGGGACTGAACCAGCTGATATTAACTTGCACTGACAAGGGGCAGGCTTGCTTTCTAATTACTGAGAGAGTTCAGCTGGTGTCTTGGCTTTCCATGCCTTTTTACACCTCCCTTTCTTCATGTGTTCAATACTTTTTCCCTGTGTCATTCCACATTATTACAAATAACTTCATTTCTGGACGTTTATGGTTTGATTTCTTTGTATGTATGGATCACTTGGGTTGTTACCGACATCTGGTGAAAATTTCATGTCATTAGCGCCTCTAGTAATATATTTACTGAGAAAAATGGTGACGTGTTCAATACTTATTTTACCCGCTGTACATGTAATTAGTAATAAAATGCTCATCAGCTGTTTCTTCTCTGTAACACACACATTTATGGCTTCTTCTTTGGAATGCAATTTCTTAGATTTAATATATATGAAATTTACTATATATTTTTATTTACATTTGACACTTTTTCAAAATAGGGGTTGGAGCTATACACACCTCCATGTGTTGTTACTTCTGTTATTTTGGAGAACTCTCATTGATAAAAAGCTTTTTATCTTGCTTTTAACATTATGTAAAATCCAAACGCCTGTGTCCTCATATGCAGAATTCAGAGGAGAAAGTGTATGGAGTGTTGGAAAAGCTTTGAGAATATTTTGCATTATACAGCTTTTCTATTAGCCTGAATGTCTCTAAGTAAAGCTGAAAGAACAACAAAAAAGTTGTCTTTTATCTGGAAGAGTAAAGGGTATTTTAGCTGATGTTGTGCATAATAAAACCAGGATTTTATTTCAGTAGTGCAGTAACCTTGTAAAGCTTTGAGAGGGAACATGATTACCCATTTGATCACCCGTGCAGATTTATTTTGCTGTGTGAGAAGAAAGATATATTGCAAAATATTTGAATGAAAACAGCTTTATTGATTATTCATCGATTTTAAAAACACACCATGTGTGAACATAGAGAATGGGGAAAAATAGTAATGATGTGTGGCAAGCAAATTTATCATTTAACAAGGACATAATAGAGTGAAAAAGTGAGATAACTGTTAAATAATTTGTGTCATCAATGTTAAACTGAAGATCTTCTGGAAACTTCAGGCTAATAATTTATTCTGCTCCCTAATTTCTCAATGAAAACCCTTTTTTGGCCAATTAAAAAATGTGTTGCTTTACTAGTGGCATCACAAGTTTCAGTTTTTATCTTGTAGGAAAAGAAACATTTTTTTGTTATTTAAATAAAAGAAAACTGAATCTCAATCATGAAAAAGTAGATAATTTGAACTCCTACATCAATAAATTTTAAGCTAAAAATTAGCTACATTTAAAACACAAATCAAATCAATAAATGGAAGGAAATATGAAATGACTTCTCAAAAATCATCCTCGAACTGAGTCTCCTTGGCCCTCCCCACTTCGACTGATATTTTGTGAATGTTTTAAAGATTCCAGCTTTCATGTTTAATATGCATCCGATGTCAGGTATTTCAGAGACTCTCTAAAAAAGAAATAATATTTGATGACCTGGAAATAAGAACTGGTTGTTTTTGTACATGAGCTTTTTCTTAGCACCAGCTCAGACAACCTGCTTGAAAAAAATATATATTTTTGTGTATAGATATTTCACAAACATAAAACTTCAAGGCCAAAACAAATGAATAAAGAGATTAAAGCTGAGTTAGGACTGCAGAAGAAATCTAGCTTTTATTGATGTCAAGCTGATGTTCAAAACTTATTTTCAGCACCTCACCACTGCCTAAAGATACAGCAGATAAGAGTTGTGTATGTGAGTGGATGTGTATGTATGTATGCATGTATGTGTGTGTATATGTGAATGTTTGTATGTGTATGTGCCTGATTATGTGTGATGTCAGATGTCAGGTGTGGTGTCCTGTGTGTTATTTGTGTTCCTTTCGCATGTTGTATAATTTCTATCGATTTCTCTCTTTCCTGTTCTTACATTTCTCTTCGACTTTTTCTTTCTTACTATAGTATTATTTTAAAAAAGCGACTGATGATGCAGAAATTAAGAAACTAACATTCAGTTTTGTTTTCTACTGAAGTGGCAAAAAAATTATATAAAACAGTGTTTGTGTTTGCTTTATGCAGCTTTTTGGCCAAGCCTACTACAACCATTCAAGAACTTTTCCACAACAAAATCAAAAAGAACAGTATGTGAATATATATATAT
>NW_013952449.1:933343-935308 GCF_001266775.1 Austrofundulus limnaeus
AAAACGTTTTTTTGCAACACAGAAACCTTTTAAGAAGTACAGATGAGTGAAAATGTAAAAAGTTGGAGAAAAATGTTGGCTGAAAAAAATACTCAAGTAAAGTTTAGATAACTAACATTTATACTTGAGTAAATTATCAAAGTACTTGTACTTAGTTACTTTACAACTCTGATAGAACATAAAATAAATGTAAATTGGGGGTATAGTGCAAACTATTAGAAATATTTGGGTATAATAATAATTAAACAAATGTTCCAGTCTCATGTATGTAAATTATTTCATTGATATCTCTATTGCTGAAACTGAACGTTGAAAATTAAACTACAACTTGTGATGCTTTACAACAACTGCTGTTACTTTACCACAGCATTTTTAGAGATGGGACCAATGGCTCTTTGAAAAGAGCCAGATCTTGATGAGTCATTTGTTTCATAGTACCGTTCAATAGAGCTGTTCGATTTTTATTGACTGACTGACCCCACCTATGCTATCCGTCACATGAGAGGTACCATGTGTTTTGTCAAGCACATCTCTCCTAATCCCCCCTTCCCCCTGAACTGCTGTACTCCACCCCTCCACTTGTTTTCAGTAGAAAAGGAAGGGGGAGTGATTGTCTTGAGTATAAAATGAATGTATCATGATAAGTAAAAAAAAAAAAAAACTAGGATTGACTCTTTAATCTCCGCAACTCAGTCCTTTTTGTTTGTTGTAAGAAGCCTGTCAATAGATCCAGATATTTCACAAATGTCACATGTCTAATTATTTTAAACACTACATAATAATACAAAATCATGTTGCTGTACTGTCCAAATATTTAACAACTAGATGGTGGTTCCAAAGTGCTTCCAAAATAATCCTTGACATGTGAGAAATATGCATCAAAAGACATTAGTGGCCACCTTAAAACAGAAGTAGTTTGAGGCAAGCCTATATGGATGACCTTGTCAAATCACAGAACCTTACCAAAACATGAAACAGCCATGTCTAACAACAGAACAAGCACAACAAACCATTGAACAACCACGTCAAACCATAAAACAGCAATGTGAGACCAACAGAACATGTGATGGAAGCTAGTTAAAATATTGATGCCACACGTGTTGAAATGTATTCAGCTTGTGCTTATAGTGACACAAACTGCAGTCTATGAGGACATTCAGATTGATAAATGGCCACCATCAGTAAGCAGCTGAACATAACGTAATGGTGGATTGGCTCTTCAATGCCAGTGCTCTCTGTCATGATATTATCTGAGGCGACGATTGCTTCTGCCTCTGGGTGGGGTGAGTGTAACACTCTGGCAAAAACAAGCCACCTTGTCAAGTCTGTCTCCTTCTCTCTCAGTGCAGTCATGAAATTAAGGTCAAGCAGGGCTAAAAATGACTGTCAAAACACGATCTGTGTATGTACGTGCTGCCGTATCGCACATTATTTCTACAGACAGCCCAGGGCGGTTGTGAGACCTATTCCTGGCTGAGGCCATCTTGAGGAAATCGATTCACCTTTCACCTCATAAACCAGGCATGGGCAATCCTGGTCCTGGAGGTCCGCAGCCCTGCTTGTTTTACTTGTTTCTCTGCTCCAACACACCTGATATGAATGAATAGATGATTATCAGGCTTCTGCAGTACGGAGGACCAAAACTGACATAATTAGAAATAAAAGCAGAATTATATGAACCACTAAATAAATACACTTAAAAATGCACCAATTAAATTTAAAAAGGAGAACTTTATCTCCTGTTTTATATTTTAATTGACTTTCATATTTATTTTTCCAGGTTAGTTCCAACAAATTAGTATATATATATATGAACACAATTTAAATTTTACTGTTTTTTAAAATATATATTAATTGTTTTTCCTTTTACTTGTACATGCATTTGTATGTCTTAAATGTTTATACTTAGTTATTTTTATATTTTTTTCCAACAAGTCTTTTTATTTCTGTGCTGCACGCTTGTGT
>NW_013952449.1:935323-937896 GCF_001266775.1 Austrofundulus limnaeus
ATATGAAGGTCATTTAAATTTTAAAACATGAGGTAAAGTTCTCTTTTTTAATTTATTTGGTGCTTTTAAAATGTATTTATTTATTTAATGGTTCATTTATCTATTTCTGCTTTTATTTCTAATTATGTCCGTTTCAGTCCTCCATACTACAGGACTTGGAAGAGGTAGTTCTGTGACTGAATCAGGTGTGTTGGAGCAGGGAAAAACGTAAAACATGTAGGGCTGCGGCCCTCCAGGACCATGATTGCCCACCCCTGTCATAAACACACACATTGACACACCGACGATCGCAGTCAAACACACAGACTTGTACGTGCAAACACAAAAAAGGAACAGCCTCACCTCTGGCGTATTGGTGGAAGCACTTTTGTGAGGAGTTGGAGTGACATCAATTGCACTCAGATAAAAATGGATTTGGCCCCGTTTGTTGGCTCAGTAATACATTCTGATGCAGCAGCAGAGGAAGATTTATCAGGAGTCAAATCATATGCCTTACTTTCACACCCAAACACATCATGCATGCGGAGAGGCAGCAAGTCGAACTCATGCATAGTATTACACCATGCACACTTCTGTGTCTGTTTCATTTGGCTCCTCTCAAAGTACCTCATTACTTCTGGAAGATTTCAGGGGATTAGGAAGTAAAGGTGGGTTTGTCTTGTTTAGTTGAGTGGATAATGTTTGGAACATCTTTATTTGGCTCCAAACTCAAAGTCATTGTGTTTCTCTAGCCCTGCTTCTTCCATAGCATAACCATGCCAAACCATAGAACTATGTCAAACCATTAAACAGCCATGTCATCCCATAATACAACCATTTTAAACCATTATCCAACCATGTCAAATAAAAGAAACATCAATTTAAAACCATAAAATAATTGTGTCAAACTATAGAATAACTGTCAAACCATGCAACAGCCATGTCAAATAAAAAAGGCATTAAGTTAAAACCATAAAATAATTGTGTCAAATCGTAAAACAGCCATGTCATCTCATAATACAACCATGTCAAACAAAAATACAGCCATTAAATACAATATCAAAAAAAAACATCCATGTAAAACCATAAAAATATCTGTAGATCCATAAAACTGTCATTCCATAATAGAGTGATGTCAAATAAAAATACAATCACTTTAAACCATAGAACCACATCAAATAAAAACATGTCAGTTTAAAACTGAAAAATTTTATCAAACAATTATGTTAAATAAAAATACAACAATTTTAAGCCATAATACGACCATGTTGAATAAAAAAACAAAAATATCAAAATAAATCTGTCAATCCATAAAATATCTATGCCATACCATTATACAAACATGTCAAACAGAACTAAGTCATGCAAACCATAAAACAATCAATCTATGTTTATTTACTGGTACTGTTGAAACAGATTTTATTCCCATCACCAAAACATTTCCAATATTGTGCTTGTAAGGCAGAAAACAGTATTTCCTGGTAAAAATGTCAAAAATATTTTAACAATTTTTTTGAGTTCAGCAGACTTTGTCACAGGATTGAGTTGAAGTTAAACTTCATTGCTTTTGAATCAAGCAAGAGGCCTAAAGGAATCCATTGGGCCCAAATCCTAACCAACACTATCCACCCAAACCTTTCCCCTGCCTTTCCCTCTGTATCTCGTTGTAAGGGATTTTGTGTCAATTAGGGATCAAAGCCTGTGAGCATTCCCCGACTGCATCTGAACTGCTGCCCAACAACAGCTCCACTGGAGCATTAAATAGATGCCAGACGCAGACGGCTCTGATAACTGACCGTCAGCTGGATATTTGGACGATGAACCTTTCTGATCCCTAACCAGCCTAACTCCGGCTTTCACCGCAGCCTAATGGAGCTCTGCGTTCACAATGGACCGGTTAGAGAGAGAGGACTTCTGGGTGATCATGAGGGCTCACTAATTCGAGTATAGTGCTCACTTGAGACAGTTCATTATTAAGTCGAGAAGACTTATAGGAAGCAGTGTGAAGTGAAGTGTAGGCCTTGTGCTGAGCCTCAGCCTGACATGGACTGCATATGACCCGGTACTACTGGAGTCTGAAGGGCTTTGCTGTTTTTTCTTTTAGTCCGATTTTATGCATATACACATGCAAAAAATTGTTCTTTATGTGTTGTTTGTTTGGATTATTCTTTTTTTTTCTAGCTTCACGTGATATGATCCTCTCTGTCATCATGGAGCTGCCACTTCACCAAAAGATTATTTGATGCATATTACATATAAGTTGAAAGTGCTTTGGTTTATGTAGTTAAATCAGAATTTTTAACAGCTTAATCTTCTCACAGTACCTGCATGTTATCAGACCATCACACTGTGACAGGAGCACTGTACCTAACTGTCTGAAATAAGACACTTCTTTAAAATGCACAAGATCACAACTGATGCAGCGAAGATGGCTTTTTTCTCAGTTGCCTTGTGTTCAAAGAGTGGAGCCCACCATGGACATGTGTTAGAATGTGTAATATTAGACCAAACATCAATTGCCGTTGGGAGTTAAAGCCTGCAGGACCCAGTTTACAGAAGCTGTCATGTTGTATTTCTTAGATCCAGTGTCTGAG
>NW_013952449.1:937987-940054 GCF_001266775.1 Austrofundulus limnaeus
CCATTAAATCATAGCAGAGCAATTTTTTGTGCATTTATAGCTAAATATATTAGAAAAATAATATTTGAACACACAACTGCAGGGTAAGAACTACAGGAATCAAAAAGGTTCAGTACCTGGAAAATTACTTGTGGGTTTTTTTTAATAAGTACAAAATTTTGTTTGTGTTCATGAGGGGCCAAGACTACAAGCTCATACACTGTTCTTCTTACAGCTTCAACTAGTTGAGCCAGTTTATACTGTATATGTATTGATCATGTGTAGCAATAAAAGTGTGGTGCATGTTCATTTCCAAACAAAACTTCAGATGTCTCAAACAATAAATGAGGGTGGAGTCTGTGGCAGCCTGACTCAAACTGCATGGCTAACGTATGCCTGTTTCTGCAGGTATTGGTCTATTAGCAACACTTAAAGGAAGGCTGTGGAACAGTTAAATAATGTTTATGAGATCATGCAAAAAATGTTATCAAAAACAACTGCACATTCCTCACTGATGCTAGTTTATTCTGTTCCTAAATGGGTTGGAAGTTCAATAATTTCAGCTTTTTTATTCAGTCAACACTATGTTGTGCGGTTGTGTCAAATCAACAAGTACAAGTGCTGCAAGGTTATACATAATCATATAACTTAACAGACTGTACCAAGGTGGAGTGAAAATCATCCAGACACCTGGCAGTCTCTGCTTACTGTGTGTGCATCTTTATTTCGGAATCCAAGAAGACCAAAGGCTCAAACACCCACATGGTGAGATACATGTTGGTGATTCCCATTTTGTCCCTTTTGGACAGATTTGAGTATTTGTTCTGTCTTTTTTTCTCTATAGAGTCCTTTTCTCAACATCCAGTTACAGTGAAGGCAAAGCTCTCTCCCTGCCGTTCTCTTTGAGCTAAATGTAATTAGGCTTGGCAAAAGATCTGGACTCCGTAGTTCCTCTGTTCTCTCTTGGTGCTCCACTCATGTCCCCCAGCTCCAAACGTCTTTTGAAGTCCAAAAATATATCCGTACTGTTAGATTACCTCAGGATATGTCTGGTAGTTTCCTTTACTTTGTCCTTCTCACTTTCTCTCTGACCCCATTTTTTCATCAGTATTCAAAAATGGTAATACTGCTACAGGTAAACTGCAGCCGACTCAGGAATCTGTTGTGTGTGAAGGTAGGAGTTTGGAAGAGATTTCATAATTACGTTTTTATTTTTTTGTGTTTCACAGTAAAATTTAATATAACTCCCCTGCAGATCTCCGAAATTTAAAGTCAAACTTGTCAAACATCTATAGATTGTTGCTTTGTTTTGTTTTAGAAATAATCACTACTACCACACTGAATTTTACCTTAATCTGTCAAATTGAATAAGTCAATCCTTTTTTGTGTGTTTTCCGAGTCATTTAGCTGTGGCAGCCATTTAGAACTGTGTTGGCTTAAAAAAAAGAACTGTGTTGGCTCCAACCAGTTGTAGAAGTACGGTACATTCAATAAGTGCTTTCCGAGAGAGAGTCATTGAAATCCATCTCATAGTTCATGATATATTATGTTAACAGACAAATGAACACAAACAGGCAAAAAAAAAAATCACCATTCAGTAGCAGGTAATAACTAGCATGAATTGTGACATGTTTGGTTTGACTCCTGTCCTTGGTTCTGATTTCAGTTAGGACCTGCTGCAGGTTGATTCCTACATCTGCTTACATCAAATGTTTCCTGTCAGTGGAGGGAGAGTGCATATAAAGCAGCAATCACTTGATTCTTCTGAACTGAAGGCAGGCTGGGAACAAATGCAGCGGCCAAAGGGGAGCGGTTTCCTCGTCAAATGGAGTAAAACGAGGAGATATCGGAGGCTGTGATTTAAGTAATGTGCATCAAGCTGAGAAGTAGCTGGCACTCCTCGGGGTCAGGCATAATCAGAATCATTTTGGCTTCTGTGCAGATTTAAAATTACCATCTGCTAGTCAAATAAATAGGCCAAAGCTCTCAAGTGCTTTACACCTGAGCTGCAGTGAATAATATGTACACTATTGGTCCTGTAGTGATGCGTGTTACGAGAGAGAGAGAGAGAGAGAGAGAGAGAGAGAG
>NW_013952449.1:940260-949840 GCF_001266775.1 Austrofundulus limnaeus
AGAGTTAGTGAGAAAAGAAGAACTGCTGCAGGAGAGAGAGAGAGAGAGACAGAGAGAGACAGAGAGACAGAGAGAGAGAGAGAGACAGAGAGAGAGAGAGAGAGAAGAGGGTCACATCGTCATCTGCTTATTGGGGTTAATGCTGAGTCAGCTTTCACACTATTGTGTACATTTTTTTACTGACATAATTTCCAATCTGTTCTATGACTTTTAGATTTTGTAACCATAACAAATCAATCTTAGCAAACATAGAAATAGCTAAATCTCTACCAGTTTTACGATACTGAGTTCAAATTAGGTGTGTTATTAGCTAACAGTCGATCACAACACATACTCTAAATGTTAATAGACCATGCAAGATATGGCATGAGATTGCTTATTTAGCTTTGGTAATTTTGCTAATTTGGTGCATCAAGTATCAGTAATCAAAATAAAAGTCCAATTAAACTCAAGGTGTTTGGGCAACAAAACTGAAAGTATGCCAACGGGGATGTATAAGACTTTTGTAACTCACTCTATATGTTTCTCTATGTGTATTTTAGTGGGAAACTAGAAACTAATGTGTCTCTACACAGTGCATGAGTGTTGTGCACATGTGTGTCTATTTTACTCGATGAGACACAATGGAAATTAGAAATAGGAGGGGAAGAGTTGCACCCTTATTCTGAACTGATTGATTGAAGGGAGTGACCTCGCAAGGTGCATGAGACACGACTTCAACCAGAGGAAGTTTCAAGGGAGAAAAAGGCAAAAACATTTTGCTCATTAAAAAGGCAAAAAAAAAAAAAATCCACATTTAGCTTGGCCTTTTAAAATGTAACGCATAGTTATTTTATGAATTTGTATACTATATTTACTGTAACTGTAAAGACCTGCTTAGCCTTATTGCTGTATTATTGAGACTTTATAATGTAGGTAGCCAGCAATGGTTTATCAAAATTGGATGTGGTTAGAAAATCAGCGATATTGGGCACAGTTCTGCTAACCCACTAATAGCTGGGTTTCAGTCTTGTGGTTTTGAAGGTGGAGTAATTTCTAATGGTGGGCAGGAAGTAAAATGTCTATGGGGCAAACTGTTGTAGAGAGTTCATATTGTGTGGATTTAAATCCTATTTCAAGACAAAGACAACAGCAAGTAGTTCACAAATATGTGACGCATATGATGAAGATGGAAGAGTTTTCGACAGAACCCAAAGATTTGCTGACAATCGAAGCTGTTGATACCACACACTATACGTCTTACTTCGCCAAGTGCCAAATAAAAACCAGCAAAAAGATTTTTTCACGAATAATTCAACATGATTCTGTCCAATCCTATGAAGCACTGAAGATTGTCACAAAGATGAAAAATGTAGAAAGCTGTGACGTCACATGAAATCCACCTATAGCACAACTAGCTTTTTCATTTAGTGGATTAGATTTATCGTAACTTAGGGAACCATTAGTGAACTGATTAGCTTCCACTAAATTAGATTCAGCAAATTTTAAGTCCACTAAAAAATTCACAAGTGAAAAAAAATGTTGTTTATCCCGAGTTAAACAAAAAAATTCCCTTCTTACAAGCAGTCCTGGACGTGTCAGGCACAGTGTGAATAGTATATAGCATCTTTAGCTTCTAAACTTAAAATTCAGAGTGTCAAAAATGAATTAAATAGCATTAAATAATATTTAAATATTGAACGCAAAAATGACTACACATAAAATATTGTAGAAAAACATTAGTTGTTTAACTAACTGTAAATAGTATTTCTAAATATACAAACTCAATAAGCTTTTATTCTGAAAGGGTTAAACGGAAAGTATCACACATTAGACTGAGCTCTGTTTTGTATTGGCTAATTTGCCCCAAATGATCCCACCCAGCTTCAAAATAAACCAATACAATCAAACTAACAGGTTTGTCAGTCTTGCTAACCATTTTAGCAGTTTAGCGTTAGTGGAGCTAATATTCTTGTTTAGCAGACTATCAGTTAGTGGTACATAAGGTAAGGCTAAGAGCTCCTACTGCCTAAGTTTCTAGTAGTAGCCTAAAAAGTTGTTGTTGTTGTTTTAATTTTTTTTATTCAACCATGTTTGAAGTAAGCAAATGTGGTATGAAATATACAAACCCGTAAAATCTCTTCTATGCTTCAAAGAGTCTGCTGTCAGTAACATCTGTAAACAAAATGTTTACTCTCTGCACTGACCATGTAACTGCACACAGAACATTTCTTTCTGCTATCACACATACTGGGATTTAAAAGCTTTTTGATGCTAACATGATCTCTGTTGCAGCGTCTGGTGTTTGAGATGAAACAGGACAGTTAGTTTGTGGTATTTGAGTTTCTGCACCAACCAAGGGAAAAAAAATCTTCTCTTTGACCAAAACCCCCCCTGAACATCTATGCTTGTGCTGTGCTGAAAGCATTTTTAAAACACAACATCTGTTTTTACTGCTACAGCTTCTGCTAACATGCCTTCCACTGCCGTCATGTACAGAAAACCACCTCAGAGACCTCTCTGGTTCTAAATGTAACGGGTCGTCCATAAGTCAGATTAACACAAACATGTCTGACAAAAACGTAGTTTCAGAACTGAATGTATCAATTCGACAACATCACACATTATAAACTAAATAATAAACAAAGCACACACATAAAAAACAGGATCTTGACAGATTTGCTTTTTTAAAGATTCACACAGTCAAAGATTTCAGAATTTGAAATGCACCATGAAAGGGATGTTATCTTTATCGAAGAAGTGTTTCATTCTACTGGAACAAATGGTCTCACTGTTTACCATCCACACATCCAGCTCCTACTGGGTCTGTTCCAGTCACTGCTTTAAGTATTAAAGCATTATTTACAGTATTCTTCGTCACCACTCTATTGGAAAAAAAATGCAGGACAGTGATAGCAGAGCTGTTACACCGTTGTTGTATTTCACCTTAACAATAAAATGCATCCTTGGTAATGTTGCTTTGGAGCAGAAGGCTACTGTACCTAGAGCACTTTTAGTCCATCCTAATCTCATCTGAACACCTATCAGGGGTTCATTTCCAGGCAGAGCGACAATTCCTGGGGTTTTCAGTGCTGTTTGATGGCCACAACGCTGCCCATTCGTGATGCAATGAACACGCATAAAAAAATTCACAAATCACATGACCGAGAACGCGCTCACAGGAAGAATGCAAAGGAGAGTTTTAGTTGTGATAGATTCTGCCATCACGATATTTTCATTTTACTGTCCCTGCCCTCCTATTTCCTGCTGTCGCTTTCATTTCATCTCACTTCCCTCTATTTTCTCCTCCCCTTCTCCTTTTACTCAGGGTCACTGCAAATAGTGTGCACACACTTCACAGCATGGGCCGTTTTACCTCTTTATTAATGTTTTTTTGCTCGTGTTAGAGAAATGGCTTTAACTCAGTCCGTTTTTTTAGAAATTACCCTAAAAATCTGTTGTGGTAACAGCTGAGACTGGTCCTTAACAAATAATTTGAGCAAAAACATATTGGAAATATATTTGTCTTAAAATCTGCTAATAGCAATTTACAATAAAAAAGAAAAGAAAAACATTGGAATCTGTCCTTGTTTGTCTTATAAATATCTTATAAACAATGGGACACACTTTAATTAAACTTCCAAGTTACATTCATTGTATGTCCATCTACAACTGATTACATTTTAAAGTCAACCCAATGCAAGGTGTCTGCCACAGTTAAGGAAACTTAGAAAACACATGTTTAAAAACCATTCAAATTTAAGACATTGAGCTAAAATGTGACTCATGCTTATACTCTAAGCATAACATTTTCTGATAGTGCATGAGATTGCACATAAGCTCATTTTCAAAGTTTACCCTAAATAGCTACAAATCGTGATAATCATAATCTATGTCATGAAAGTCAGCGGGCTTTATGCATTTCTGAAGAAATGCTAAGCCTCTAATGATCAGTCTGTCTCTCTCCTCCTTCCTATATCATCCTGACAGCGTCCAATTTGTGGCAAACCTTGCAAACTTTATATGTTTGACCATGGAGGTCTGTACGCATTGAGAGTTACTTCGTTGTACAGTATGCGTAATTGGATGAAGAGATGGAGTTCGCCTTCTTATCTGAAGGTTCCTGGCAGAAGGCAATAAAGCCTGACGTGGTGACGAGGACAGTTGTAAATGTTCAATCACTCTCCCCTTCTTTTCCTAACCTCTATGACAAAAAAGAGCTGAGAGACTGTGACACTGTGTTAAAAAGAAGAAGAAGAAGAATCAAGCCAATTAAGACAATGGATAGAAAGAAGAGCCTGGACAGGAAAGAGGAGAGAAAACAGGCTTGTAAGGGAGTCAGTGATAAAAAGAAGTGATTGTGTGAGCAGCAAGGATACGTTGGTTTTTACTAAGATAGTCTGGTTATTTTTCAAGTGACGTTCTATCAAACAGTTGTCAACAGTTAGTACCTTATTGGTCACAAAAAACAGATTTTGATGAAACGGTTCATTTTCATCCAGGCTAGGTTAATGACTATGGATAGTTTGTATGTTTAATATTAGCCAATTTATTATTATTTTATAACAGTATGATGGCTGTTTAAAAAAAAACAATAAAGGTAAGTCTGGTAAAACAAACAGGCCCTCGTTTAGTTAGCCATTAGCCTAGCACAGACAAAGTATTTTGCTCTTTTCTCTATATGGTATGCTTTGACTGATGTCATTGTTAAAAATCCTAACAATTTATAACTATTTAACAGGATATCAATACAAATAAACACAGTATTCTTTTAACCTCTAAATGACCTGAGAGGTGGTGTACATAGTCGAAACAAAACTGCATGAAGGCTAAAAAAGAATTAAGATGAACCAAGTCAATTAAAACACTGGACAGAAAGAAGAGTCCAAACAGGGAGGAAAAAAATAAACAGACGTGTAGCAAGAAAGAAGTGTAGAATGAAGTGATTGCACAAGCAGTAAGGACATCTTGGTGTTTAACACCTAACCCTGGACAGATGGTCATGAGCTGGGAACACATGAATGACCAAAATGTTTTTTTTTTCTGTGTTCAGACTGTGTGCGCACTGAAAAAATAACTTGTAAGATGTACTTGAAAAAATCCTCTAACAAATTTGCACTAACGTTTGTTAAGTAAATTTAAATGCTACAAATTCATGATATTTACTCATCATTATCTAGTAAAAGTTATTAAGAATATAGTTAAAGATTTGTGAATTACTTAACCAATGTTAGTGCAAATTGTTACGAGAATTTTTTTAGTAAATCTTACAAGTTCTTTATAACAGTGCACATGCATCAAGCACAATATTGTAGCATGTCACCTCAGAGCTACAGAGAGAGGTGTAGCTCTTGTTGTAGTTCAAGACTTCACCAACAGGTGGCAGTTTTGAAGAACCTTTATTGGATTCTTCTTCATGAACAACACAGACAAAGGGAAACTCACAGGTCTTATTAAGGACTAGGACTACCACTCTCACTTATGGTTACTTCTGCTGAACAGTTTAACACAAGTTAACAAATAATGAACACACAGATTAGAGTAACACAACAGACTAATTGCTGAAAGAACAATGTTAACAAATTCCCTAAATGATTTAACAACAACAAACATGAATCCTACCCACAATCCTCCACTGCAGTCACATGACAAACAGCCAAACACAGCAGAATGCTACAATATGCATTCCCTGTTCCCTGACAACTAAATATCACCTACATTATGCCATCAAACTATTCCACACCAACCAATGTGTTCAACCAAAAGAAACCAGACAACTTATGTTTTATTTCGACCATGTCTTCTCTCCTTGAAAAGTGAAGCAAGGGAATGAGGAGCAGCAGCCTTTGTGTGTGCATGCGCCCTCAGTTTTAGCCCATAAGTGTAGAAGTAACTTAATATATTCATGTTTATGTGCTTTCCAGAAAAAGCACTTAAATATTACTGGTAAAATAACATTAGCATTTACTTTTTTTGTACAGTAATATTGATATATAATATAATGTGTTTTGTTTATTTAATAAATTCTAGTAGTTTAGAGATTACAATATTTTTTGTAAAATTTAAAAGAACAACTAAATAAATGTTACTACACCCAAAAATCCTTTTTTTCAGTGTGTGCTTGAGCAGGTTGGTAGATTTATTAGAGAAATAAAAGTAGCACTTACTAAAAAAAACAATAACTCCTGCCCTGCATGGCAAAGCTTTAGACTAAGATCTGTTCTGTCCGGTGTTATATGGTTGTCTAACAGCTACTACCACATCAAATTTGAACTTAGTATTATGCAAAATTAACTAAGTTAAAGTCATTTTAAATTAATACTGTTTTATTAGTCATGGCAGCCCTCTTTGATTGCTTTTACTTCAAAATATAGTGAGTTATATGAGTTTTTCTTTAAAGGGTTGAGCCTCCTCATGATGTCTACATCATGATGATTCTTGCTCTGTGCAGGTCTGTGGCTGCATGACCCAGAGCACCTGTTCTCCTATGTTTGTTATGTTCTGTCTTCTTCTGAATGGGTGTTCTGAACTGTAATTTCATTGTGCTCTGCACAATGACAATAAAGCTCTTATTTTATATTGGGCTGAAGTTGCACATGCAGTGATTTACTTTTCTTCATAAAAGAAAAATATGGTGAAAATGAATGATTATGGCTTTGCCCATGTCTGTGCATTTCTGTGTCTGCATTTTACTCAAATATCTCACGCACCACTGGTCAAATGTTAATGAAACATTCAGAAAGTGATCATGTTTTACATTCACAACTGACTTTTAAGTCAACCTGGTTCAAGATGGCTTCCACGGCGAGGTGGCCTGAGAAACCACAATTGCTGAGACTCAGGTATTGATCTAAAATCATGTGTAGTAGCAACTGAGCCTGGTGTTCAACACACAAACATCTACATTAGTAGATATTTGTTTCACGTTTTGCTATCAAATATTTGCTGTCAACGCTGTCTTTGTTCAAGTGAAATAGTTCAGGAACTACTAATACAACTAACTTTTGGATCATTTTCAACATTTTATTTTTAGAACCAACTCAGTTCAAGATTACCATGACAGCCAACCAACCTTAGAAAACACAATTTTATCTATGATACAGCCAGTTCTACCACTAGTGTGCTAAAAATTGGTGTGGAGAGTTGAGAGTCATTCACAATACATAACCTGATTGCTACTTACTGTGTGATATTTCTGGAAAAAATTCATTGTTAAAGGGGACCTATTATGCAAAATTCACTTTTTAAAGGTGTTTTTACTCAACTTTGAGTATGTATGTCTTACAAAAACAGCCATAGGACCAAAAAAGTGCACCCAGGGGCATATTTACTGTAAGTAAATGTATTTTTATTAACGACAAGTTTTATACTTCCGTCATTTTGTGATGTCACAAGCTGTACGACAACCCACCGGAACCTACATTCAGCCCCTTACCTAGCAACCCCCGGGTGAGACTCCACCTTCTCAATATAAAAAGCTGTCATGGTTGTTGTTGAGTAATGTGCAGCTCATTTCACAACAAATCTCCAATAAGGCAATTGGTAGAGTATTGGACCAGAGAGTGGGAGACCAGGGTTTGAGACCGGCATGGACACGCACAATTTTAATTATTTATTTTCATTCGTAATGAACACATTTCTCATGTACCTCTATTGTTTAGATTTGTAAAGCCTTGTTAAAGCCTATTAGTTTGAGTTTCTAAGGTATTTTGATAGCTGCTGCTCCCTGCTCTGGTAACAGCATGCAGAGTGAGCACAGAGCAGAGGAGGGAGAAAAAAAGAAGCTGTGACCGACTCTGCCTCTGGGTCTCATATTGTACAATAGAGCTTCTGCTATTATTAGCCATGCTAACGTAAACGCTGGCTTTAGAGGGCGGAGTTAATGTCAACAGATTTTTGGAGGGCGTTACCAACAGAGCTCATTAACATAAACAGCTCTTCTGAACAGAAGTCAGAGCAGGCAGAACTAGAAAATGGGAAATTTTATTATCTGAGAATTATTTGTGCATTAAATTGAATGAACATGGTCTGGATAGCCCACAGACATACCATAAAAAATTCTAGGACCCATAATTGGTCTCCTTTAACTTTTGTAGTCAATCTTGCTTGTCTGCTAATGAAATTGCCATGAGTCACATAAGGGATGGCAAGGAAACGCAGAAATGAATCACAGGATGAACAACTACAATTGATTAACTTTTGAACCTAATTCAAGATGGCCACCACTGCTAATCAGCAATAGTCAACCCAAAATGGCTGTAACTAAGGTCATTTTACAGATATTGAGCTAATTGAATGTAATAGTAGCTGGTAAGTTACTCACAACACAGCAGACTGAACATAAAATCATTTTTAAAGGTTCAGCAAAAATGGGAATAACTGTCATCGCTCAACAAAAGATGATCTTTGTATAAAACTCTTATATGAAATGCAGCAGGCATTTTTTTCTTCTATTTGAGGATTTTGCTTGTTAATTTCTTAATGCTGCTATACAACAGAGAGCATTTGATCAGACGGAGCTCATGTGAAATGAAATGAGATATTCTTTTTTGACGCAGCAACGACCGCATGTGTCAGAACAACCCCAGTGCTACATGTGTACACCTCCAGCTGTGCACACTCGCTTGGTGTGTTTTCTGTGGGCTTGTGTCGTGTTTGTGCCAGGATGCAGGTGAAGCTGCTGAAGATTGAGCTATCTGTCTGTCCGCGAGACAGAGACCGCCTCCTCTGCATCATTCCTAGTAAGCAGCCGACTCAATCACAATAAAAGCCTGCTGCGCTGGCACTATGCACTCACAGCGCCGGCTCGGGGGGAGATCCATGTGATGAAGAGGACCAGGACAGAGAGGAAGGGATGAAGCGCAGCCCTCCTCTGCCTCTCTTTCAGAATAATGAATCAGGCATGGCGAGCACGCATTCACAGAGAGTGGCCAATGCATAAATAACACCTGCAGAATAGAGAGTCTTTACAGTGTTGCCGCATGATTCCAGGCTTTTTTTAAACACACACACACACACACACACACACACACACACACACACACACACACACACACGGACACTAGCTGAGAGTAGATGGTGTGCCACTGTAACAAGGTCTGCACCATCATAAAAAGCTTTCAGACAAATGGCAATCTGTCCTTTAAAATAAATGAGGGGATGAGGAAAGACAGACCCATGTATGTGTGTGGAGCGTCTCGTGTGTTGGACAAACCAGGAAGTGGAAGGAAAACGGAGAAGGTTTAAAGGCAGAGGGATGAAAAGCTTATCACAGAAGCAAAGTCCTACAAATGTCTTTATGTCGCTCATCAAGCAATATCTTACAAAGAAATCTGCCCTCATAAAACTTTTATTTGGATTCTCAATTCCCTTTTTACAGTCTTGTTTTTTTATTATTATTTCTGCACTTTTAAGTCACTATGTTCCTTAGATTTTTTTTGTTTGTTTTTTATTTTCTATAACTTCCCTCTGCAAGACAGTGGAAGTGTTGCTGTAGGAAAGATGACAGAAAGCTTCTTCTGCCCATATTTGCTTCATAACGCACTTTGACTTGTACACACACACACACACACACACACACACACACACACACACACACACA
>NW_013952449.1:950063-957180 GCF_001266775.1 Austrofundulus limnaeus
AGATAGATAGATAGATAGATATATTAGGGGTGCAACGATACAGAAAATTCACGATTCGGTTCGGTTCAATAATTTAGTCTCAGGGTTCGATATTTTTTCGATACAAAAAAAGAGAAATTTCCATGCCCCTTTTAACGTAATTTATTTAAATTAATTATGAACATTTGTTTAACCTCAAAAATACAGTTTTTAAATTAAATGTTGCTGAAACAGCAAGTTTCTCAGTGGACCTGCGCTCAAAAATTCAGCCTAGGTGGAGTAGTCGAACACAGATCCACTGATCTTTCATCACAGTGCATTGTCAGAAGATAAGATGATAAAATAAATTTAAAAAATCTGTATTGTTCGATACAAATGTGTATTGAACCTAAGGCTCTGTATTGAACGGTTCGATACGGGTATACAGTGTGTATTGTTGCACCCCATATATATATATTTCAATGCTGGAAAAAAGATCAGCTATAGGCCCTGTCACACTATATTATTTTGGGCAACTTATGCCAACTTATGAAGAGTCTGTCTAACACTAATGTCCTATGTTGAAGATGAAATTTTCAAAAAAAAAAAAAATCTTCCATGCATACTATAAGTCTAACAATTGGACCGAAAAGAGACAATATGAGTAAAATTGTCCTAACAAATTTTTCACAAGTTTTGTAAAACATAGTGTGACAGGGCCTTAAAGGCAAACCTTACAAAGTTAACAAAAATTAAACACCAGTCACATCATTTCTGAACATACTGAAAAATATGTCCCAAACAGATTATAAAGATATATACAGCACCAGGAGAGACTGAATTGAACTTTTCTGCACTCCTAACACTCCAAGTACACAACAAAATATGTTTAACTGGTAAAAAAGCATGATCTGCCCCATTAAAGGAAGGAATATCACCCTCACATTTCATGCCAGAGTTTTAGACTAAAATCATCTGATGATGAAAATGGCAGAGATGTAGCTGCTTTGGTCAAACCTTGAAAACAACATTGTGAGCTAGAGTGTCTCTTGATGTATCCTGTGATGTCATGCTCAGAGTATGGGATGTGAGAGACTCTCATCTAAAACCACACAATTTACCCTCAGTGCCTTTAAAATTATGTAAACCTGACTGAGTCAGAACCATTTCTGTATTTGCCTGCTTCAGTTAGCTTCAGTTGTGGAAGCCATCTTAAACTAGACTGACTCCAAAAGTTAATACGCTAATATTTATGTATCTTAAGATGTAAATTCAGTCAATATTTTTGGGAAAATTTTGTTCAGTGGTTCATGAGATCATCTGCCAGCACACAAACTGGATGTAAACAGATAAAGCTAACGTTTTAAGCAACAATCCTGCTGAAGAAATGACCAAAGCATGCTAAATTTCAGCACAATCTGTAAAATCCATTGAATCATAGCCCTTTCTGTGTTTGCTAAGGTCAGTTGGAAAAGGTGGAATGCTCTCTCTGGTTTGGGATGAGTTTCTGCCTCCAGCAGAGAGGCCCAAGTGGCTGAGTCTTGTTTATGAGTGACGGTAGGATGGAAGGATAGACAGATTGGGGCTAAATATGTTAGAGATATATAAAAGACACTTGGCCTAAAAGTGTTGAAGATAATGGTTTATGTTGTAAAATAACTGTTAATTTCCTGTATTGCTACAAAAAATCATAGCTCATTATTTCCAATTGAGCTGCACATTTTAGTGAAATTACGTTTCAATTCAAAGCTGTACAAAAAAATTAGAATAAAAAAGCAATAAAGGTGTGCCAGTCCTTATGTATCCTAATAAATGGAATAAAATCTGTGTGTTCAGGATGTGTGTGTGCAGGATATGTGTAGCACAGGGCCAGGGGGTGGGGGAATAGAAGGCAATAGCTGCTGAAAAGAACAATGTTCGGCTTCAGTATCCAACTCCCACCGGCTCAGTGTGGACAAAACAGCAACCAGCAGGCCAGTGGATCACGTCTGAACCCAGCCCAGCCACACACACACAGACACACTCACACACAACCACAAGCGCATTGAAAACACAAATACCCTCTGGGCGATACAACAGCAGCCGTTGCCCTGCGGCGTGGGACGCCTGTGTGTGGAATTGAACCAAAATGCAACACAACAAACTATCAGAGCCTGGTGGATCAGCGTATCCCTAAACACACACACACAAACACACATAAATAGCATACACTAGCAGCTCTGACTAATCTGTTGTCAACGGCACAGTGAGCCAGACCCGGCTTGGTCACCGTTCAATCACACAGGAGCTGCACTTCTCACTAAGGCAATAAGCTCCACCTATAGGCGATGAGGGGAACAGCAGCTTGATCAAAGAGCAAAGATCTAGTTTGAAAACACACCTGGGTTCATAAATACATAAATACATATTCATAAATTCATGTCATCCTTTATATTGCTTTAAGTAGAATTACCTTTTTTTTCAATTTTCTAATTTTTAAGTAGAATAACCCACATTGAATGAGTGCATATCGCCCACTGCCTTTAATGACAGAACTTTAAACTAAGATTATTACTTGAAGCCACATTTGGAGACCAAGTCTGGGAAAACTAGTTAAACCTGTTTTTCTTCTGTACCCACTCCAACCCGCCATCTCCCGGGACCCTGAATCTCTGCACCCATCCGGGCCATTTGTTTCGTTTCAGCTGCAGCTCTTCACACCTCAGCTCCCATCAGACCACTCTGCTCCATCCCCCCACCGTCATCCAGAGCCCTCGCTACCACCTAAATCTCTCTGCTGCACCCCACAGTAACCCCACTCTTCTCCCTCTCTATCGCTTTAGACCAGGTGAAGGGGGAGATCAGGAGGACAATGGCCAGGAAAGTGATGTGCTGGGCTGTTGTGGCTGTATATGGTTCTTCAACATGCTTTTTAGGGTTTGTTTCTACTTCATGCAAGACGTGCAGCTTCGGCCCAGCGATGACGTAATTGCGTACATGTCACCGACTGCATTGAGTGTTTATACTGGGAAAAGACATGGGGGATACAATATAGTAATTCCTCCCTCTGCACTCCCACCGCATAAGCCACGTGCATAAATTAGCATGTAAATAAATGCTAGTTGCAAAAAATAACAAAAAAACTGCTAGTTGTGTTTTTAGCTTGTTGAGTCAACAGATGCAGGAGATGGATGACGAAAAACACTTCTATTTTCAAAAGTCTGCTGCTCGTTTCGACGAACTTGCCCTCCGGATCTTTTATTAATTTTTTAATTTTAATTTTAATTTTTTTCCTCACCGTATCTCCCCTCACCTTCAGCACGCACCGACACAGTAGAGAAGTCACAGATGGTTGTGCTTCCGGACCGCCTCAGTGAGTTTCTCTTTGAAACTATCCATGTTTGTGTCACACAGCACAAAAATGCCCACAAACTTTTGAACCAATCACACGCTCTGAACCGCATCCTCCGCGTCTCGGAGTGCTGACTGGGGGCAATGTACAGGACAGCTGTCACCGAGGGATCACAGCGGGAGTGTAGACGGAAGTTGCGCAACCTTTTTTCACTCAGCGGGAGGTAAAAGATGTGCGACAAGAAGAATAAATCGGCCTTTAGTCCTCTTTTTGTTCAATGAACACAATGTGAAATTACCAATGTGATTGTTTTCAGATTAAATATACATTACAAACAAGCAATAAAAGTCATTAGCAGAATTGTTTGGTTTTGAAAGAGAAGATTTAGCAAGTTTGTTATGTGCAGAACTCACATAATCTTTGCTGCTCACAAATGTGGCACATTTTATAGAAAAACAGGTTTTCCAAAGGGTATGGTAATTTTTGCCAAGAAGCATTGAAATATCTAAGAAACAATTGACCAAACAAAATGTTTTACATTTTTGTGTTTCTTTTTTTGAGTGCCAATAAAATAGTGAAGATGGAGCATTAATGTTTTTGTTTGTGTTTGTGTTGTGTTAATCTGTCTGTACTAATATTTAAATTTAACAAGAAAACACAGCTCATTGACATTAATACCTCAGTTCAAATTTGCAGATGCAGACTGTACCCTGACTGTCATATCTCCTGATATGGATGCTTTGACCAAAATGGCAACAACTCTAGTTTCTCACAGCAAAATAAATGGTAATGCTTTCTTTTATGGTACCATTTTTACCATGTAATTACAAGGTCATAAAAACATTAATCAAATGTAATTACTACCTTATTACCATGTAATCATTACCTGGTAAATAGGGTACAATTTTGCTATGTAATTAATTGTCTACAGTAATGTAGCACATACCTGGTAATGTATTACAATTCACCATGTAACACCTAAATAAGTAATTTGGACAGTTTTAAAGTTATATTTTATTGCAATTAACCACTAACCGCAAAATTTAGTTGCATTCTTTTGGTTAAAAATATAGTGTTGAGTTATTATTGAATAATTTGATTGTAGTTACCCAATAAAGGTAGTTTTTCTTTTGTACCCTAATTACCATGTAATTACATGGTAATAAGGGTACCGTAAAAGAAAGTGTTACCAAATAATTTTCTTTTAAGTCTCTGCAACAAAAGGTAGCGTTTGATACGCATTCATTCAATAAGAAATTAGCCAACATGACTTGGTTTTGTTTTTTTGTTTTTCTTTTACTATTGTATATTGTCCTTTGAATACTTTGACTGTAAATTGGCATTGTATAAATAATGAAATAATCAAAATCCAAAGAACCAATAACAGAGCTCAGAACTGTCCATTCTGATGCATATATATATATATATATATATATATATTTGACTGTTTCAAAATTCCTGAAATTAACAACAAAAAATACCTGTTAAATTGTGTTCTTTTTGTAATAAAACTCATTCCTGAAAATACATTTAAAATGAATAATTGTGGCATTGTTTTTGTCTCAGTAAAGCACATTATAAGTATCTACAGTAATTATGAATGCCAGTGCATCGACACAGTTTTTTTCTGATCTGTTCCATGGACCTGCTGTTTAAGGTAGCACTATGCACAACACACAAACTCTTGTTCTGGCAATAAGAAGTGATGGGGGTTTGCGTAATGAGGCTGGTTTAAGACTTAAAGCCACTGATGATGCTGGCAGCCTAATTCGATAGCTGACAGATAATTAGGCTGAGTAATATAAACAGATTAATATCTCCCTGCCTGTCAGAGCCCAGAATCAGCAAACACAGGAAATACGTGTTGGGGAGGGGCTGTTTGGAGCTTTGTTTGACCACTTGACTGGTCTGTGTTTGACCAGCAAATTAAGTCATGAGGAATCAAGGTCAGAGATCAGGGCTGGCAGAAATTTAAACAATGTGACAGAATACATGCAATCAGAACAGTTCACACATGAAAATATTATATAAATTATCTCTGTTTTCAACACTTGGAACCATCTTCTTTATGGTTTTATGCTTATTTTTTTCCAAATATTAAAAGTTTAAAGAAGATCTCATGAGTTTTATATCATGTTATGATGTCATTCCCTTATCAAAAACGTACCAAGAGTGTTGCTGTGACTCATTCAAACGTGTTTGAGGAATCCTTGAATCTCCTGTGGTATAGCCGTGTGCAGCTGCCTAAACACTAGCTGGTACAAAGCTCCGCCTATCCACACAAAGCTCCTCTCTGGAGCTCCAAAACTCCAGCCAGATAGCCTCTCCCCCCAAAACATTGTTGTGAAGACATGCTGAAGTGGGAATGCCAGAAATGGTAGGAAGTTCTTAAAGAGACAGAGGACAGTTTCAAGGTGTTTAGATTATGATGCAAAGTCAAACTTATTTTTGATGTACAGCATTTTCACAACAACTGAAAGTAACATAGTTACTTAAATGCGGTATAGAATTGAACTATGTGCCTGGAAAATACAAAATACCCCCTTTAAATCTTTGCCAATGGAGCAATAATTGTTTTATATCAATGAATTGATAATTCAAATAAGACAGCATTCTGTAGAGGAATGCATATCACCCGCCTCCTTTCATGCCAGACTTTTAGATAGCAATCCTATTCAATCCTCTGGCATAAAATATCATTGGCAACATTCAAGAAATCTATAAATTTGTTAATATTTGGTGTATTTTCTTTTACTTTTATGTTGCGGGATTATTGTTGGGGGGCACACAATGGAAAACCCAGAAAAGGGCCCAGCACCAGCTGCCAGCTGATTTACTGATGACTCATCGGTCAAACTTTATGCACACAACACTTAGCTGAACTGATGCTTCAGGATTAAACTGAACTAAATTGAATTCTTAGCTTTTTGATTTCATAAATGATCCTCTAAATATTAAATTGAAAACCGGAGAACAATTCCAGCCCAGTCGTGGTTGTGAGAACAGTTCTCTCCGCTTCGCTCTCATCCTTTCTCTCTTCTTCTCTCAAGGTGCCATTAAAGAAATCCCCAATTACTTCTAATAATGATGTAATCAAGCATGGCTGACGTGCCAGCAAGCTTTAATTAAGTTATTAATTAGCTGAATAATGGGATTTTTATTCACCAGGACAGGAGCCACTGCCTCCCAGCACACGAAAGTGCATATGTGAGAGTATGTAGGTGAGCTGGGACAAGGTGTGTGGTGGTGCTGGTGGAGGGGACGGAGAGAAAAAGGAGACAAAGATTTGTGAATAAGCCAATGACAAACAGAAAGATACTGTCACAGAAACACATTTCTCAAATTCTGTGTTTTGGTAGAAGATGTCAGAGGGGCCAGAAGGGAGAAGCCCTTAAATGAAGTCATTTACACAATCCTGTGTTTTTCCATCAAATTACAGCGCACAAGCATGGCCTCTTCAAAGTGTTATGATAATATTTGGCCTCTGTGCCCTGCTGCTGGAGGCCGCTTTAACCTCCTCACATGTTCAGTCTGCACAGAGCAGGCTGACAGAAAGACATCCATGCAATCCATAATTACCTGGATGTGAATAATCTGAGCCGACCCCGTGACTCCGAAGGTGTTCTGCAGGTTGATCCAATTAACTTTAAACTAAGGGCCTCAATTTATCTGCAAATGGCTGCACATCTCCAGGGGAGCTGATAATGTCAAGTTTCTCTCTCACAAAACAGCAATTTATTCTGTTTCATCAATGTGCCAGCAGTTTGTGTGTGTGTGTGTGTGTGTGTGTGTGTGTGTGTGTGTGTGTGTGTGTGTGTGTGTGTGTGT
>NW_013952449.1:957315-958408 GCF_001266775.1 Austrofundulus limnaeus
TTTTTTTTGGTTTATGATTATTTTCTGTGTTTTATGCTTTTTGTGTTTAGTTCGGTTTCCTCTGAATGCTCCATCATTTTCCTAAATTCTGAATCAGCACTATCCTAAAAACCTGAGAAGACTGTTTGTTTTTTAATGCTGGTAATTAACAACAACTTTTATTTTCTGCCTGTATACTCATCCTAGGTCCTGGGCTGTGTCATCAGTTGACAACCGACATTTACATACATAAAAAGACATGTAAGCATTTTTTTCCACATTGTCTGACATGAAATCAGAATAAACTTTCCTCATTTTAGGGAATTAGAAAAAAACACATTCTCTCTCATTATTCTGGCATTTAACAAATAGAAAAAAAGGTGATAATCTTATGTGATCTAAAATGACATATTTGTAATTAGAAAAGTGGGTCTGAGTTTTTTTTTTTTTTTTTTTGAGTGATTGGCTATGAAGTCCAACTTTTTCTGCAAAAAGAAACCAAATGGTAACATAAATGTTCATTTGAATTGTTCATTCTGATAGACAGAGGTCTAAAGTACTTGAATAAAATAACTGAGTAAAAGCAAAAATACCATAACAGAAAATGACTTAGGTAAAAATAAAATTCAGTGATGAGAAAAGTACTTAAAAGTCATAAAACTCACAAAAATTGGAAACTAAAAAGTAAAAGTACTTTTACACACTCTCACTGTTGAATTTACTGAACCAAACTGGTTCCACTAATCCAAGTTGAGTAAATTGAGCAATGTACATATTTTCTTTTAAAGAAAAAAATGTAGAGTATATTGCCTCATATTTACTCTACTAGGTTCACTGGAACCAGTTGATATGACTTAGTTGAGTAAATTCAATACTTCATTTTTAGAGCGCACAAACAGCTCCTTTCATGATGAGATTGGTCATATTTAATTTTGTAATGAGGTGTTAAATAGTAAACAAATAAAAATATTTTTTTTAGATTTCAAATGAAACAAATTAAAAGCAACAATTTTGAATAATACTTGGTAAAATTACAAATCCTCGAAAATAAACTTAGGTACTGTAACAAAGTAAATGTACTTCATACTGTACATCCTGTCCATATATATATATA
>NW_013952449.1:958461-981539 GCF_001266775.1 Austrofundulus limnaeus
ATATATATAGTTTACCTTGATCTGTTTTGTAAAGAAATAAAAATAAAGAATAAATATTCATCCGATTTTGAATAAAAACAAGTGTTTCACAAAGAATTGGAGGACCTTTTCAACTCACATGGAAATTCTTACGAGTGATTTTACTTTCTTCCTATTTTCTTTTTCTCTGTTTTCATACAGCATCAATAACATTCTAAACTCATACATTTATATGACTCCTCTGCGTGATGGGTTCTTAGAGAGTAAAGACGTTTCTTTCAGCTACAAGTGCCACTGATGGACTCCTCAGAGCCTGGTTGGTTATCAGCGAATGGAAAAGCTAATATGAGGCACAGTGATGGGCTTTAATAGAGATTTGAAGATTCCTGCGCTTTATGTTTGCCTCTTTCCACCCACTTCCTGTTTGACCTTGAAGTGCGCACCTCGCTCTTGGTGCCGCAGTGATCCAATCCTCCAGTTGGACCGTTCGGTGTGCTGCCTTTGCATGTTTGTTTTTAATAATGCGAGGGCATAAATAGAGGATAACTGGTGTGAAAGCTCCACTTCACTTTCTCCCCCCACGTTCAGTCCTCTTTGTCTTTGCCATATTCACTCCCCCTCCACGTAATCTTTTGTCCCACCCCCCTCTCTTTGCCCTCACATATATTGTCTCAGCTATCAGACAGTCCAGCACTGGCTTCTATTCTTCAATAAGTGGAGGTGATCCTGGCCCCGAGAGAGGATGGAAGCTATGTGAATACAGAAAGGCCTTTTATCTCTTCCTCTCTATATTTTATTCGGTCTCGCTCACGTTTTCATTCCTTCGCTCCATCCCTTTACCCCCTGTCCTCCACCCTCTCACGCTCTTTGTCTATATCTCAGGAGATTGCTCTAAAAGCCAGGTGCATACAGAGCACTGAATGGCCTCTCCTGTAGCTGCGTAAGCTAACAGAATTATCAACTTGGTGCCAGATTGTGGTGCCAGTTTGACTCACCTTCACCTCGTTGCTCTGCACACTGTCCAGCCTCTGCCAGACTGCACAGAGCTGGCCTCGACTCGTCAAATACAAACATCTGGTTGCAGAAAGGAAGGCCTTTCAGATGAAAATGTTACTGGGTGAGCACCCACAGAACTGTCTCAGTACCGTATTTAGGATGTTGCTAAAATCCCTTCAAACTAAAAAAAAAACTTCAATAAGATAATATGATTAGTTTACTGGTCGTGGACAAGCAGGCCTTCAGGTGAATTTAGAAAAGTATTGGTGTGAAACCAGTGTTTCTGCATTGTATAAAAAACCCCACCCCCACCACCATAGAGTTGAGGGGTCATATTAATTACAGAAGTAAATTTAACATTTTCTTTCTAATGTACTACAATGAGTTTCAATATTTTCTCATATACTGTATATCTGAAATAACGTGTCATCCTCATAATTTCTCCCTCCCGCTACATGTTGCACAGAGCGAAGCATATAAATAACAGTTGTTGTATTTTTCACACCGAAGCCAGAGGAGGAAAGGCTTTTTTTAAATTTCTTGTTAGCTGCTCAGATTAAAAGATGTTGACGTTCACTTGCTCTTAAGTCCATTTTGTTCATTTAACAACAGGCTTCTGCTCTGGGAGCACAGCAGATACTTTTCAGCAGCATGGGGAAGCTCACATGTATGGCAGGCCATTTATACCTTTAATCAGCTTCATCACACTTACATTCCAGGTATCTGCAATATCTGCAATTAGTTTATGACTGGACATAATAGTTATTTAAGTGAGAGATAAATAATATTAAACTAATGTGAATTAAATTTCAGACTTTTTGATGTTGTCATTTTTATTTAAATAATGTACTCCCTTTTAATAAATACTAGTACTGCTTCTGCTGTCAATCATTATTTTGTGTTGAAAACCCTTCACACACCCCACTCTCCCGAGGCCAATACTCTTGGGGAAACACTGGAAACAATAATAGTTCAATTGGCAAAATCTTTTTATATTTGGAAAAAACTGAAATTTACTGGATTCTCTCTTGGCAAGAGAGGGAGAATCCCTGGCCATGCCACATTCTGGTGGCATAAACTACCTCTAGGGAAGTTAAATGTCACCTCACTGGTGGGTAGGAAGCCACAGTTTGTGTGTGAGGTAGAGTCAAACCTTCTAAATTTAGTTGGTTTCACGTCTACACAGAGCTTGGGTTAAGGAACCTAACTCCTAGAGAGGGGTTGGACTCTTTCCTACTCTGGATATGCCCAGGAAGAGAGGGGTTCGGTTGGTGTAGGGACACTCATAAGCACTCACACGAACACTTGGAGTTCTCTCCATTAATTACAGGTGCAACTTTCCTCCTGTAGCTTTAAAGGCACAGTGTGTAGGATTTGTTGTTTTCAGCGACATCTAGTGGTTGAGTGGTTGAATCATCCTCCCTGGTCCTCCCCCACCCCCACACCCCGCTATGGTGTCTCTCAGGTGTCAAAAACCTTTGATAATTCCAACCGCGATGTCTACCAGCAACTTCAGGGCTAGTGATGTTTCAAGTGGTAAGATTACGAGCTTTAATAAGTAAAATCATCCCAGCTACAATGACAGACAACAAATATTACATTTATGGTATTACAACTAAAACCGTTTTCGACGCCGCCACCACAGTTTGTCCTTCATGAGCCTTCGTAGACAAGATGGCGTTGCAAGATGGCGGCTGCCTGTAGTGGCGACCCGCGACTATGGAGATATAAATGGCTTTTTATAAAGTAAAAATAATAAAACTAAGTCTTTGTCTGCAATGATTAGACATGTTTTTTTTATTATTGCCATTAGTGATTATCGCAATTTTGGCTAAAAGAATTGACAAAATCCTACACACTGTGCATTTAAGATGAAAAAGAAAATGTTCTGACTGACAGATCTGATGACCTTGCCTTCTTGGAGTCTCTGGATGGTGTCTTGAAAACGGTGCCATCTGGGAATTTTATTATCAATGCAACAATGGAGTCAACTGGTGGGAAATGATTTGGAGGAATAGTTTTACTGACCTGAACTCAAATGGTGTTTTTGATATTAGATGTTTGGCCTTGGTATGGCCTTCAAGCACAGGGTGGCCTTTAAGTGTACTTGGTATGAGGCAACCTTAGACCAGAGGTCAAGGATCTTGTAGTTACGCCATCACACCTGTGGACATGGCAAAATAATGAGCAGATCCAGTCAAATCCCATATCTCTTTTGCAAGGGCGGCCTGTGCCTGAAGGTAACCTATTTTACATATGTTTTGTGCTGTGGGGGAAACTGGAGTGCCCAGAGAAAACCCACGGAAACACAAAGAGGCCAGGAAAACTTCATACAGAAAGACCCCAGGTCTGAACCGGGGATCAAACCCAGGACCTTCTTGCTGTGAGACATCAGTGTTAACCCTTTGAGCCGTCATGCTGCCAATATTTTGTTCGATAAACTTTTATTTAGGTACGTCTGATTGTCAGAAGTTTTAAGTCTGCACATGGGGTTCGACCTACATGCCAAACACAATACAGCTGGTATTTGGTTTGATCCAATGGTGGAAACTGCTCGGACAGACCTGGTGAGCCCAAATGAATAGTGTAGATGAAGTGGGGATGTCTGTCAGACACACCTGTCTGAGATCTAGAGATGTGACGTTCACAAATTATTCATATCTGTTGAACGGCTCTTCAAAATGACTGATGGAAAATCAAGTTGCAGACAGCTGAGACCTGTTTGTGCGATGTGCTCTCTTTGTAATTTACATGGGTTTTCTCCACAGATGTAGACACACAGGCTTTTGCTTTTCTACCAAGACAGAAGACAACAGGCAAAGGGGAGGAGTGCAGCAGTTGTTACATATGACAAACATGCTCTCAGGAGTGGGCGGGGTGTTGCATGCTGAGACATGGTACAGCCAAACACAATGACATATTTAAATGTTCAAAATTGAATGACTCTTTAAAAGGCATATGGCAAATGTTGTGCAGGGATGGGCTGGGTCAACTCAGAACTGAGGAAAGGAGGTGAAAAATGTAGCAGGTATTTTTGATACTGACTATTTACTCTGTAACTCATACCTGGTTCACAGGGAAAGGTTTTAAAATTGTCAAAAGCTGAGAGACCCCACACATGACAATAAAAACATGTTGAGGTAACGTGTTTGGTCCTACAGTGTGTGGTGTACAGCCACATGGCTAAAGACAACACACCACACACAGAGATTTCACTCACAAACATTCAGAGGTTCGAATGGAAATCTAAAGGTCAAACATGAGTTCAGAACAAACAAACATGGCTGACGAGGAAGAAGAAGTGGTGATAGTTTATGGACTATTTTTAACAAAGAAAAAACAAAACAAAAAGACGTCCACCAGACTTTTTGGTGCACAATGGCAGTTATTTTGTTTTCTGTATTTTGAATTTCCCTCCATGTTTCCGTCACGTCGCTTTCTGATTGGCTACTTGTCACATTCAACAGCTGGTCCTCTGGGGCCAACGAGTCCCAGAAGACTTGTTGGTCCTCTGGGAACACCACACACACTGGTATATCTGGCCAAGATGATTCAACATGTTGAATATCCCTGATTTGAGAATGGAGTGGTCCCAACATCCTTCTGAGCTGACTGTATCACTGGTAACACACCACACACGACAGAAATATCACCTAAAATTATTTTTAGAGCCATCGCAATAATTGGAGTGTCCTTAAGATTGTCGGATGAAATCAGACCAAAAATCGGCACAGTTACTGTATCTTGCTGTGTGAACCTGGCATGAGAAAATTGAATTAAAACCAATAACCAAAACCAAAAAGACAACATAACTGTCTTAGTGCTTGGTATGATATGTTTTTAAAAAGAATAAAATGAGGACACAAAAACATGTTTGTATCTTGTATTGTGCCTATGGTTGCAAGACTTTTTAAAATTAGAGTTCAGCTAGAGGTCACTTAATGTGAATCAGAAGCTCAAAATGAATGTTTTAACTGCTCGAAAATGTGCTGCAGTTTGGAATGTATTGAGATATGGGAGCATAGTAAATGAAACCATCTCTTAGTGTGAAAATCTTATCCTCCAAGCTATTACCCCTCTCTAACTTGAATTCTATTATCTATCCTGGGCAGAAACATTGCTGACTAATGACTGGCTCTGCAGAGAGAAAGAAGAAAGTGTTTAGACCATTTGAAAGGAGCATACAGTAGGGTTTGTGCAAAACTGTTCTTAATGGATATTATCCTTTTTTCCTGTTTTTCCCTTTAATATCCTTTTTGTTATTTTTAATCCTTTAGTAAAATAAGAAGAATTGCCATGAAACAATGCAGGGCATTGTATAAGGAAACATATTTAAATGGACATTTAGTCTAACCTGCGAGAATTAAGAAGTTGGCGCCTTTGTCTAAATTTGCTGATCCACTTTAAAATCCTTATTTATTTAGTTTTATGCACTCGGTTGCAGTGGGAGCAGACTGAATATAAGCTTGTTTAAAGACACGATTTCCAACTTAATCTGCATACGCTGAGGCCCAGAGACAAATAAATAACTGTATTACCTACTTTATCTTAATATGACCTGAATCACAAAGAACTTTAGTCACATGTTTTGTGTCTTTTTCAGGGGGAACTACTTTCTGCATATATTTAGCCTATTCCCTGTAAAACTTGATCATAGCTTATTTCATACGTCAAATGTTTTCTTCCTCGTCTTAAAAAAAATGGTGGCCACTGCTCTCTTGGGTTTGATGCTAAAACCCCTGGAATCAGAAGCCCAGAAAGAGATGGCGCTCGTCTCATCACATAGGGACGGTATTTCTATTCTATTCAAAGACATAGGCAGAACTTCAGGATTCTGTCACCACATCCAGAGTCAAACTTCAAACTGTCACTGCCGCCATCTCAGACAGCAGAGGAATTTGAACTAAGCTGTGAAACAGATGGAAGCTCGATCAAACTCAGTTTAAAGAGAACTTCTAAGATTCACACAGCCAGGTTGAGCCTGTGTTGTTCGCTATAACATTCTCTGAGCAGATATCTTTTGCTTAGCTTACCCCACTTCCATTCAAGCTTTTTTTTTTCCAATTTATTTAAGCATGTGTGTGATTTATATAGGTGGAAATCCTCCAGTCTGCAACACTCTTTAATTAGAGTGGTTTGCATGATTAAACATCTTGTTTCCTATATGCTTTGCAGGGTCTGCAAATCAGATAGTGTGGGTAGAACTATAGATGTGCAGTAATCTGATTCACTAATATTTCATTTTGATGTATAATATTTTTACTAATTCAACAACCTTTTTTTGGTGCTTTGGGTTTGGAAATGTTTCTGAGCTGAGACAGAGCAGGCTGATATGTTAGCCATGTTCTTTTTTTCTTTTCCTGATGCTTCTCAGTAATGCAGGTAGACAAATCAAAAAAAGGTTGAGTATGTCACCTGGACAAGTTATTTTTAATGGAACATTTTGTCTCTCCTCCAAGAGACTTCTTCAGTCTGGGGTGTTTCAGGTAAACTCAGACTTTAGGCAGTGCCTACACATGTGGTCAAACAGGTTTAACAATGACAATCAAAACTGTTTTTTCACATGCAAAAGAGGACCATCAGCCCAACAATCGATCCTTGTTGCCCTGAATATACCTATTGTTCGTAGAGGGCTGAGTCATACTTGCAATAACAGCATTGTAAGAAGGGGACAAGTGGACATGTAGACCTCCACCCACGTTTAATGACAGTTTCTCTTCACCAAGATGGCTTTCTTTACTCGTCTCTCAAACCAACATTCCTCTCTATCAAGGTTGAAGACATCTTCATCCCTGAAAGAGATACAGCTTGTCTGTAAATAGGTGTAAACTGCAGAGTCCTGGCCTGATGATGTAGCTCTTCTGTGTTGGCTCATTCTTTTGAACGGTGGCTGCTACCCCCCCGCCACCGATCTTTATCTGGTCACAGTCCTCCTGGCACTCAACACACACAGTGAACACAAAACACATTAAGGCAAAGACTGGTCCGCTCCAAAGATCCGGTCCCCCAGCACAAACAGATTGATGCAGAACATTTTTGCATAGTAAAGGAATCTTAAAAGCTCTTCTAATCAGCATGAACATACTGTATGTCATGTTTTATGTAACTACAGACATTATTTTGCATTCGTTTTAACTTATAAATGTAGCCAAACGTTCCTGTTTCATCTGGTGAATGTGTCTGTTAAAACGACAAAATAATGTCTCTCTCTCAGCTAAAACATGGAACCAACATATTCTTCGGCATGACCTCTGTAATGTTTCATTGGAGAGACAGGACATTTATGAAAACATGGAAAAAATATGTTTAGCAGACAAAATATTGAAAATGAGTGCACGCATGAAAAAGACTTTTGCACAATATTATCACAAAAAGATTAGTTCTTAATAATGTTATAGAACAATAATCCAGTATGGATTTAAGCTCTCAGTTTTGTTAATTATCTGAACATATAACTGAGGAAGAGATTTTCCACATTTCTCAGCCCAAATATGGTACTGTTTCAGAAATAGCTTGAAGTAGATTGGTCGAATTTGAAAAAAATAAAATAAAATAAACCTAAGCACAATCAAGTATGTAAATTCTCATGGAAATATAATTCAGACTTAAAGTTGCATATTTGCAAAATTCTTATTGCAATATTTCTTTTGCATCTGTTTTGTCTGCAATAAGGGGGGCTCAGAGCTGGACTAAAATCAATCTCCTAGTTATAACTGCAGCACGAAAACCAGTTACAGTTAATGAAAAAACAACAAAGTTTCACTCAGGAAACTTTTAACCTCATAAAGCAGCATTTAATCAGAGGATCAAACCTAAAGCTGGGTCTGTATTCACTCTGCCCCTCAACAGCTAATTGGCACATATGGAAAGACAATGATCAGATTTGGATGAATTTATACAGCTGTGTAAACATCCATCACACAATCATACAGTGCATGCTTCTGTCTGATGTTACAGCTGCCTTTCGAACTTTTCTCCCAAAGTGTTAACACGTTCTGTCACGCTGGCTTCTGGCCAGACTCTGGCTAACTGCTACTGTTTCTGAAAGCATCTGTATGTATGTACAAATATCTGTCAGCTGTAGAAAAGGCCCCTCAAACATCCTACCGAAGAAACATAAAAAAGTACAACAGTTGTTTTTTACAGAAATGAAACTTGTGTCCTTTTTTAATGGGCATCATAGCAGCCATAAATCACAGGGAGATGCAAATGTGCTAGGATATGGCAGTCAATGAAGTCATCATGTGGGAAGGCAGATGGAAGCTGTTGCTGCGATTTCTATTTTGGATCAAAACAACATGAATTTGTGAATTTGTGCTCCGGTGCCGTCCAGCAGAAGGCCCGGGCAAAATAAGCCCTGCATGCCTCTTCACACACTGACAGCGGTCATCTCTCAACCAGCACACAGCTGCCTGCTGGCACAAATCAAGCACGCCCAAATTTAATCAGCTGCACATGAAGGCAAACCGATCCTCACCCTGCTGGGCAAATGTGAATTTGACTTTCACTGTAAAGCTGCCATTTTACTATTTATTTTCATCCTTTTTCGTCCAATTTTGAGAAGTTTTCTTAAAGTTATGACGACATTTAAAACTAAAGGGCCAGCGTTCTGTGAAGGAATGCATATCGCCCGACATTTCATGCCAGAGTTTTAAACTGGAATCATGTTGAGAAGTGACACTGATGTAGCACTTTTGGTAACACTTTCTTTTATGGTATCCTTATTACTATGTAATTTCATGGTAAGGTCTTCCAAAGCATTCATCTCCTCCAGACGATGAATCTTGAGCTCCAACACCATCACCTTTTTGGAGAAGCTGGCAGAAATCCTCTTTGGAAACGTAAGGAGGCATCTTGAAGCTTTTCTGTACTCACTCTCAGCAGATGATGTTTCAAAAATCTTCTCAGGTTTTTCAACAGCCAAAAATAAAATCTAATGTTCTCTGCTTATTCAAGATCATCCATCACGTCGTGGTCACCAAAACTGTAAGAAAATTTGTATTCAATAAACTGAAGTCGAGAAGATGTTAAATAATGTGATTTGTAGAAAGAATGGAAACCATACACCAGTCAGAAATCTGAGTGAGGTTTATTGTCGCTGATGCAGACAGGAAATCCACACTGCCCATAAAACCGGAAGCTCATGTATTTGTACAATTTCTTCAATGCCTTCGCTCGCCCCCTGCTGACCTACGGCTGAGTCACAGGCATTCAGACACAATAGCCTATATACCACGGTCATTAATGACGTATTTCCGGTAAAATTTTTGCCACGCTCCTCCCTTCCACTCCCTGCTCACTGCCTATGTTTTTCCCGTTGGCTCCTAGTACTAGTCCATGAAAAAGTCACTAAAGTTGAAGCATCTATGATCTACTGGTATAAAACATGAGTTCTGTTGTGTGCCGTTGTGTCCACTAAGCAGCAGGTACGATCGAGTTTTTAGTTTTTATCCTTTTTCCTTTAGATGAGGAGGTGACAGCTGTGGATCATAACATTACAGGAAAACTTTTCTTTAAAAGCTCACGCTTGTGTTTGTAATCAGCATTTCTAACTTGAGGATATTCAAGAGTGAGCATCAGAAATGAGAAGACGGAGGTTACAAAAGGGAAAATGTACATTTATCCCCTTTTACTACCAAGATTGAGAGAGGAAAGACCTCCTTCACACGACAGCTAGCAGGAAGCTAACACAGCAGCCGGTACAGGTAGGTGTGTGCACATTTGTGTTATATGAAATGTTTTTAATGCGACTTTATCATGAGTTTTATGCAAAAGTAAAAACTTGTTAGATTGTATATTACAGCGTAGACTAAAGCTGAGTGACGAGCCCCCTCCTCCCCTTCCTCCTCCTCAAAAAAAGCACCGAGAGCAGCAGAACTCCGCCTGATAATCATTACGTTTTCAGTTCTATAATGTCTGGGAAAACGATCCAAACCATACAAGTAGCCCATCAGTTTAAAGCCCAGACTCTGCTCTTTCCAAGAATATAAGTGTCACAGCTCTACGTGAAAAATTCACAGAACAAGCAGCCACGGAATAGTGAAAAAGACTAAATTCTGGAACCATAAACACGAACGTCTTTCCTTTGTTTTTATGGATTTAATCCACTTTGGAGTGATTTTTTTTCCACTTGGCTGGACCTGTATGTCTCCTGWGTTAATGTTGGTACATGTAATATGCTAATTCTGTACTGTGGAGATCATTAAGAGTCGTTGTCGGGTGAAAAAACCTTTCGCTAACACTGTGTTGACCGTGAACCATAAATGCTGGGAGTGGCATCAAGTGCGGGGCCGGATGTCTGTGGCATATACAGTAGGCAATTCTCATCTAATGTCATTCAAGCGTTTTTATTATGTGTTGTAAAAGATGTTTCAGACATGTAACTAGACCTGTTTCAATCAAGACATGATAGATTAAACACTGTCAATATTTCAAAAAGGAGAACTTAAGAATGTAGTGTTGTGCTTCTAACATCAGTACTAACCTCCCTAACTCTGAATTTCTTCACACAACAATGAGTGAAACCTATTTTTTTAATTTTAACAGTGCTTATTCATTATTTTTTTCACATTTAGTACATGCAGTAAGTAGTGTTTAAAGGAGGAGATGTTTAAACAATGTTTATATGCAGGAAATACCATGCAGAGCTCAGTTATTATTTCTTGGCAGTACTCAGTCGAGGGTTGTGTTTAGTCCAAGTTCAACACGAAATGTCAAATTTAATTTCAGCTGGCCTTTTGAGCTCCACACAATTCTCATGCTGTCCTCTGCGAAAATGAGTTCGACACCCCTGACTTATAATTTGTGTGGTGCAACAATCACACAAAACTGTAAAATGTATTTCTAAACAGTCTGAATTATAGATAATTTTGCTTGTTTCTGAGATCAATTGGTTGAGGTTGCCATCTTGATATAGTTAAAAAAAAGGTAATAAGTTGTAGATGTCCACACAGTGATCTCCTTTTGAATCTTTCGTTAAAATCAATGTTGTGTCTCAGGAGATATTTTGCTAACAGACAAACTANCAGTGATCTTGTCCTGAAAGTTTATTTAAAATATAATTATTTGTTAATTCTAAAAAGTTAATGGGAAAATGTTAATGGGAAAATGGCTGTGGCAGCTTCAAAGACGTTAACACCAAAAGTTAAAATGTACAGTTTCAATAAAATTGGTTCATGAGATATTTTGCTAACAGACAAGCACAGGCCCAAACATTATCTAATTGATTTTGCCATTCAGCAGTGGGTGATAAAAAAATTGGTGGCGCCTTTTAAAAAAAGTAGCCTACAGTATTAAGCCTTAATGACTGTTCTTTTATTTTAAACACATGATATTACCAAGAAATTAAGATCTACCTCTGCTTCTCCAGCACCACCTGGGCCCCAACTATCCCTATGGGTCTACGAAGCCTACTTTGAGAAGCAGTGGTCCATACATCCTCCTGTTCCACAGAGTCCAGAGAAACCGCTCTGACCTACATTTCACAGCTCATTAACTATACAAAGACTAAGTGCAGAAAATAAAGCGACAGAGAGTGGGAGTGTGTTGTCTTCGGGCTCACTCCTCAGAGCCCTCGTGTGCAAACGTGTCTCCACATGTGCACCGAACGCAGCGCGAGGAGCGACAGGATTCTGGTGGAGAAGCGCTTATCCGGAGAGAACACTCGTGCAAACAAACACGAGCGGATGTTCTTCCAGCCTTCGCTGAACACAAATAAGTTTATGTTGTTGATGTGTTGGTGTTAATGAGAACACCTACTGTATATTAACACATTGTGGCCATGTGATGAATAAATGAATGGCTTTTTATGTAATTATCTTTTCATGACAAAAAATAATAGCAATGCAATGTTTGCAATGTGAATGTTGTGTATATAAATTACCCCCCCCCCCCACACACACACACACACAAAAAAGGAAACAAAAAAACAAAAACAAAAACCTACACACACTATTTCTTTACAGCGGAGCCAGTGCCCATCTCCAGTAGTCATTGTGTGAGATGTGGGGTAAACTCTTTGCGTTTTGGTCAGTTGGAGGTAACCAGAAAATGCACATGAGCACAGAACATGGAAACTCTTTAAAGAAAGGCTGGTGGGCAGAACTTTATTGCTGCCGCCCAGCATTTTCAAAAAACAACATAAATTTTGAGAGGAAAAATTTTAAAGTTAACCTAATGATTGTATTTTTTTTTCATTAACCAGACAAATCCCATTGAGATCACAGATCTGTTTTGCAAAGGAGGTCTGAGTCTGAAGTGCATGTGCATGTTTTGGTCTGTAGGAGGACACCAGAGTACCCAGAGAAAACCCACGCAAGCATCAGAAGAACATACAAACTCTGCGCAGAGAGACCCGGGTCCAAATCAGGGATCGAACCCAGGACCTCCTTGATGTGAGACAACAGTGTAAACCACTGCGCCCATGTGCTGCATTGTGCTTTTTGTGGTAGCTTCGATTTAAGCTACAAAGAACTAACAGACACACATTTACAAAAATATTAAATATTGGATGATGCATCCTCCATATTGGTATTTTATTCAGTCACGGGTTAACCATCAATCCAAATTCTAACATCTCCCTTAATTAGTGCTCAAGGATTCCTACCTGTCCAAGATATACGAGGTACACATCAACCATATCTGGTTGGCACCCACATCGTACAGAGCCTTGGTTCTCTCAGCCAAATGCAGTTTCTCCCCTCTGCCCTCTTTTGGCTGTCGTTGAACCATCGTTAGCTGATTAATGTTTCCCTGCTGAGGGTGTTAATTGACATAATCTATTCTCCATTAGCCCAGGCTCTGCAGACCGGACCGGTGTGGCCCTTCACTCCTCATTTCACCCAAGGTAGTCTTGCCCTTCACCTTTCCATAATGACAGGCTAAATCAAATCAAGAGCAGAGGGCAGAATGGCTTAAATTGTTCATTTTTTTCACTGATCAAAGTCTGAGACACCTGTGAAAACTGTTATATTTTCATCCATTTTCTGTCCACACTTTATCATGTTCAGGGTTTCAGAGAGCTGGTGTCTATAACAAATAGACTCAAGATGAGGCACACCTTGGACAAGTCACCAGTTTGTTGCAGGAACAACACAAAGACACACGAGACAGACAACCACATAAACATGTTAATCATGTTTGCACTACTGTAGTATCTTGAGACCACTATTTGACGGTTTCGAGATACTAAATTTTTCGCATTTGTACTTGGTCTAATGTTGTGTTGGTCAGTCTTGGACATTAAGGACTCTGGATTTTAGTTTGAGACCAGACAAGACTACAAATGTACTCATTAGGGGTGCAACAAAACGTGCCTTTATCGAACTGTACCGAACAGTGCTTTAGGTTCAATACACACTTGTATCAAACAATACAGATTTTTAAAATTAATTTTATCAACTTGTCTTCTGAAGATGCTCTGTGTTGAAGGATCAGTGGATCTGTGTTCGACTACTACACCTAGGCTGCATATTTGAATGCAAATCCACTGAGAAACTTGCTGTTTCAGCAACATTTAATTTAAAAACTGTACTTTTGAGGTTAAACAAATGTTCATAATTAATTTAAATAAATTACAAGTTAAAAAGGGCATGGAAATTCCTCTTTTTTGTATCGAAAAAATATCGAACCGTGAGACTAAAGTATCGAACTGAACCGAACTGTGAATTTTCTGTTTCGTTGTACCCCTAGTAGTCATTTAAATTGCCAGACTATTGTCCAATTTATTTGTGAACAACTTTGCTTTTATTGGATGTAAGACAAACTGATTCAAATCCAAGTGTGACTCATTGCTAAAATGTATTTTTGTTACCGCTGTCACACATCCCTGTACCCTTTCACTCACACATCCAAAGAAAGTGAACAGTGGTTGTTTGGGAACGGGAAAATATGTCTGCAAAATCTTCAGTTTAATAGAAATCAGCTACAGAAATCATGAAGAATGTATTTGTAAAATAACATCCAGGAGAAAGCATACAGTGACTTGTAAATTCTGCAGGGCTTTGCTTTCAGAAACAATGGGACGTCAAACTTTTGTCATCACTTAGAAAGGAAGCTCAAAGAAAATTGATGTTAGAAAAGCTAGCTAGCTAATGTTAGCAATCTGCCTCTGTTCCAAAAATTCTTTACCTGGCCCCCAACACAAATATTTAGTCAACAGCTATGCTATTAGGTTAGCTACCTGTGTACAGTTTAGGCTACTGTATATTTTAGGGAACAAGTTTTTCATTTGTGCTCGACTTGCTCCAGTCCCTAAAGCAGGGCTATTCAACTGGTGGCCCGTGGGCCACATCCGGCCCACAAGTGACCAAAATGCAGCTCGCCAAGTGGTTCATTCATTTCTTAAGCCCAAACAACCAGTTTTCTACTTTAATTACTCTAAGTTATTTTAGTTAAACATAGACGTGTTTGGTGTCTACAGAAACATCAGAATCTTGGCTACAAGCTGGTAAAAACCATTTCTATGAACATCCAAGACAGTTAAAACTACAAGCAGTTGAGGATAAAATTATGAAAGTGAAAATAAAATTGGTTTAAAAATTTGGCAAGTCAGAGATGCCAAAATATTTTGTGGTAAATAAGAGGCATAATATGTTTTTTTTTTTTGTTTTATCATCACTACATTTAGGGTTCTGTATGTTTTCATGATTAAATACAGCAAAATAAATTATTTCAAAGGTAACAGATCTTTGTAATACTTAGTTTATATACATAACAACTTTAATTGCTGGATGTTCGGCCCCTGAGCTGTTGGTCTGCATTAACTTTGGCCCCCGGAGCAATTTAGCTGAATAGCCCTGCCCTAAAGACTTGGTCTTGTCTCAGTCTACATACTGTACACACTGGTCTTGGTCTTGACTTGGTCTCGAGGTAGGTGGTCTTGACTGCAACACTATCTGTCTGCATTTATTCTTCTGGAGAACTTCTGAAGTGAAAGGACTGGTACATACCGTTCCTGGTCTTTTCAGTGAGAAGTGGGTGCTGCTGGCCCCTCCCCCTCGTCCCACAAACACTCATCCACTCAGCCCAGTCCTCACGCAGCAGCTCTCCCAGCTGCAGCCAGAGCAGGAGATGTTCATCTCTCCCTAAAATAACTCACTTTCTCACTTGAGTCGCTTTTGTTTTTCCCCAAGCCTTGTTAAAGAAGGATGGTGAAAATGAAGAGATTTAAAAAAAAATCAAGATGTGACAGAAGCGAGTTCATTTTTAGTTCTTTTTTAGTTTCTTTTTGTTTCCCTCACATTATTTCTCTCCTACAGCGTCTGTTACATCTATTGTTTCCACAAAATCTCATAACACTGTATCATCGAATTGACACCTTATGTTCATTTAGTACCCAAAACCTTGTATGAATAAAAAAAAATCCTGTTTTATATTGCACTGTGAGGCAATATATTTTGTTTCTTTCAGATCTGAGAGATTCTATGCTTTGTGTTTTATTTGAAGTATGATTATTACATCAAGATGCTTCAGTTTTTTTTATTATTATTGTTATTTTATGTCTTTTGGCTGTTCTCTTCTGTCAGTCAATTTGTATGAAAGATTTGGCAATTGTTTTTAAGCCAGTTGCCCTTCCTGATGCAAACTGGGCTCAAACCGTCAGCCTCAGGATGACAGAACCGTGACACTGACCACCGGAATACTGTAGCCCCCCACAAAATGCCGCAATAACCAATTTCTAATCACATTACAGCCTTCTGTCTTGATCCAATTGAACCGTGAGATACACACGCCTGATAATAATGTCCTCACACTTCATCAAGTGGCTGAAGTGTCCAAGACAAACTTGTGCTCTGACTCAATTAGGGTCAAATCAGGTCAGTGTTTTTGTTTCTTTCTATTCGACAGTTCTGAACGAATCAGCCAAAGAAGCAGAAATCGTTTAAAAAAATTATTAGAGAAAACCAGGCAGATCTGGGCAACGTCTAACTACTTAGCAGAGTCAAAAAGATCAAAATGTTGTTTCTGTAAAGTCATAAAGCCAAGCACACACCAGCAGGCTTCATGGTGTATATTTAGACTGCAGTCAGCACAAAGACAGGCAGAGAGTAAAAGAGCAGGAACATATCAGGGAAGGGAGTAAAATGCAGCTGAGGAAGGTGGAAAGGATTGATTTTCTTTGACATTTTACCACTGAAAAAGTTCTGAACTCGTCAGAGGGACATGAAAAAAGAAGAAAGAAACCATATCTAATACATCCACTGGCTCCTCCAGCCGTTCCTAAGCAACAGCCTGCACCCGAGGCGAGATCGACGAGCTGAGGGTGCAGAGGGACAGAAAGAAAGACAGCCAGAGAGAAGAAAGAGAAAGATAGGATTTAAAAAAAAGATATCGAAGTGCATACTTTACAAATTGCTAGCTGAAGGAATTAAGTGATTTTTATGAGTGCCGTGTTTATGATTACTCTGCCAGAATATTCACACCTACTGCCATGTGGAGGGTAGAAAATGTAAAAATAAAAAGAATAAACAAATAAAAAGATAATCATACATGTATAAAAAATAAAATGATCCAATAAATATGATAATAGAGGGAAAAACTAATGAAAAGCTAGAATGCTCATAATGCCCTCTGGTGCCTAATAAACACTGTTACAGTAAATATGTCAACAGTGTGTAATACGTTCTTGCACTAGTTTAATAAACAACAGTGATTACATCGACTTCAGAGGCTTATTTTAATTTTAAAATTTTACATTATTACGTTCAACTCTGGTCAGATGAAACCCGCATTGATGGAAATAAGATAAATTGAAATGAGATGTTTTCCTGTTTCTCTTCTGTTCCACAACACACATCTTTCTGATATTTTATATACATTAGATACGTTCTATACACTCTAAAATAGTGATGTTTTTGTTAAAATTATCATTCATAGTTTTTGCAAATTTCACACATGTTGCCAACATGTACAGTAATGGTAGATCCAGACTCTTGCCAAATCTGCTTAGCGCCACAGCTGCTACAGTAGATCACACACAGTCACATGGTGAAGAATCACGCCTCTGTATTCACAACACATTCTCTGAGGGCCACTGATTACATGTGATCATTGTTAAAAAAAACTCTTGATTTTACAAATACAAAGTGAGAGATACTTCTCTGGTTTTTATCAAAGTCTTTTTTTGACACATGGAAGCTGTTTACAGTTCTGGCTGGATGAAAAGAATAGAACAATGTGGCTTTTTTTTTGTTGTTCTTCAGTCAAATTAGATAATTGCTGCTACCTTATACTCTCCCCACTCACAATAGCGCTTTGTTTGTCTGCCTGTGCTTCAGGCAGTGTTATTGTGTTTAAAAACCACCATTTGACATTTTTTTTTTGTCCTTTTGTATATAACCTGCAGAGATTTGTCGCCCTCATACTAAAGTATATATCAAACCATGACTTAGGTGGAAAATTACACACATACTGACAAGTATTTTTTTGTAAAACACTTAGTCATTTTTGCTAATAAAGGCACTAAATATCTCCAGCAAGTATAAAGAATTAGTCTACTTTCCCACCACTGGATTAAATAAAAAGGATTATTCAAATAAATACAATTTATCCTGATGCATCTCAGTAATCCAGGTAAAAAAAATCAAAAAGAAAAAAATTGTATAGGTCTTCTGGACGGGTTCTTCTCTAATGAAACGTTTCGTCTCTCCTCCAAGAGACTTCTTCAGTCTGAGAGTTTCAGGCAAAATTCAGGCTTTTAAGCCCTGCCTCCAGGTGACTGATACTCACATCACATGGCTATCGTTGACACCTAATTAACACATTGTTAACAGGGGGTGGAGTGATACTGGCAATAGCCGCACTGTAGGAGGGGGACAACTGAAAACGGAGGCCCCCACCTCTGTTTAATGATGGACAGCCTTTCTTCACAAAAATGGCTTCTTTTACTCCTCTCTCAAACCAACGTTCCTCTCTATCAAGAATGAGAACATCCTCATCTCTGAAAGAGTGACCGCTGGCCTGTAAATGAGTGAAAACTGCAGAGTTCTGGCCATTAGATGTAGCTCGTCTGTGTTGGGACATTCTTTGGAACAGTGGCTGCTTTGTTTCCCCGATGTATAACTGGTCGCAGTCCTCCTGGCACTTAACAGCATATACAACATTGCTCTGTTTGTGCCGGGGCACCGGATCTTTGGGGTGAACCAGCCTTTGCCGTAATGTGTTTTGGGGTTTGAAAGCTACTGGGACATCATGTTTAGAAAATAAACGTCTCAGTTTCTCCGAAACACCCGCAACATACGGAATAACCATTGGTTTGGGTCTGGGTTTGGGGTCTTCATTTTCACCTGAAGGTTGCATGGAATCCTGTCTGTGTTTCCTGTCTGCTTTCAGGAAAGCCCAGTCAGGATAACCACACTGCTCCAGGGCCTGTTGTGTGTGTGATTTCTCTCTTTTTTTTAATACAATTTAATTTGAAATAAAGGCATTTTCACATTATTAGTAAAAAGTTATTTTACCCGGAATGTCTAATTGGTTGACAAATTTTAAAAAAATATTTCTCTGCTCTAAATGTGTATATATGTGTGTATGTGTGTGTGTGTGTGTGTGTGGGGGGGGGGGGGTGGCTGTCAGCACAAAGAGAATATTTAACCTTGATATCAGCATGGCAGCCAGCAGATGGCTGGTGACACATCCACTGTAGCTGCTGGATCCACATGTTTGATCTATGAGAGCACAGTTACAGATTTAGGAGGCGCTGTTTAAATTTTAGCAACAAGTCACAATGTGCAGGAGCTGTGGTCATAAAGTATACATGCCAAAAATCTGCCTGCTTTTGGCTCCTCTCAGAGGTACTGAAAATCCAACACCACACAGCAAAGACCTGCTGAAGTGAGGAAAAAATGGGGACATTTTCTGGCTTTTTTTTTTTTGTTTGTTTTTTTGAACAAGAAGTTCATGTGAGGAATAACAGATGTTTTCCTATCAAACGATGATCACTCACTCCACATTCATCTTGAAGCCATTTTAAATCCATATTAACTGTCAAAATATATGACTTTTAAAAGCATTTTTGTTTCTAGTTTTTTTTTTTTTTTTTTGTATGTGCATGTCATCTGGGAGAAAACGATCACTAAATTTGCATTATTTGCTACTAAAGGTCAACCGCATATTTTATTATAAATTGGCAAAATTAGCAGTCAGGTTTTGTTGCCAACACTTACAAGTTGTTTGTATACATTCTAACATTGACGGGTGCACTTCGAACAGTATTGGTGTGCAATGGCTATTAAGTGAGTAAAATATTCCTCAAAATTGGAGAGGAGAATAACAGAATCGAGGATGCCACGTTGAAAACAAAAACTGTTAAATTTGCCTATCTTCTGAAAAGAAAGCGACTAAAAGCTGTGAGGACCACTGTAAAATCAAATAGCTATCAGCATTAGTTAGCATTACTTGGTTATCAATAATTTGTAATTATGATGTTTATAAGTAACATATCCTTGCATTGTGAAAAATGCAAAATACTTAGGTATATATATGAAAGAAAACATAGAGATGTTGTGGAAAGTCAAGGCCTCAGTGGTGCCAGTGGTCTTGTCCACTTGAAACTCTGAACTGAAAGAGTGGCTCCAGTAGACCCCAGGAACACCCTCACAGACCTCTGGCCAGGAGAATACAGTTATAAGACCAAGATACTGCACAGACCTTCAAGCTCCAAGGCCTCTAGTAGAAGGCCCACGCTTGAAATGAAGCTGCTCATGTGGAAATAAATAGGGTGAGCTGGATGTTCTGTGTATCTAAGTTTCTGTCCTTACACATAGATCTGTTTTTAAGTTTTAAATCAGGTTGTACTTTTCTGACCTTTACTCTACTCTTCTATTGTTTTGTTTACTCAGGAAAAACACAATTTTGCTTCATTTTTTTTTCCTTAAATTACTGTCTGGAATGGCAATATAACAAATTAAAGGTAAAGGTGCTTTATTTGTCATCAGTGTATGTTTCCACACAATGACAAAATTGTGCTCTGCATTTAACCCATCCACACCCAAGTGGAGCAGCGGGCAGCCATGTGAGGCGCCCGGGGAGCAGTGAGGGTTAGGTGTCTTGCTCAAGGACACCACGACATGTGGGTATGGCAGGGAGTCGAACCCAAGACTTTCAGGTCCTAAGCCGGCTGCTCTACCACTACACCACAGCCGCCCCAAATTAAACTGAAACTGTATGCTGACAATAATAATAATAATAATAATAATAATAATAATAATAATAATAATAATAATAATAATAATAAATAGATGTTAGCAATTTCTTCAAAAATGCAGTGTCGATTCTGTGCGCTAAATGACTTTGCCTATACGTGTTGAAGAAGCTGAGCTGTCAAAGTTAAAGCAATCACAACCTCTGATAAAATTAGCAAAATTAAGCTAAGAGCTACAGTTGACAAAACAAAGCTAAAATCTAACATTAGCAAGTATACTGAAATAGATTACAAAAAGCAGCTTTTCGATATAGTTTCCATTTAATTTCCATAAGAAAAAACATTGTGAATACAGCTAAATAGTACAAAAAGTATAAAAATGACAACAACAACAAAAAGTCAGTGATAATGTCTAGAACTCTCTGAATGGGTAAAATAAGTGAGAGCATGCTGAAGAAACTCTGCAAAGGGAGGAACCTCTAAACAGTAAATTAATAGTGTGAACGCTCACTCAGCATTCACACAAAGACAACCTTTGTGGTCAGTGAAGACTTTTCTTAGGTAAAAGCTATGCTCGTCATGTAGAAACTGCTCCCCTTTGTTCTTCCTCCTCAGTATTTTACATGAGACAAACAGAAATGGGGAAACGTCGTTTTGGAATAGAGATGGCAGCTAAAGATAGACACCAGGTTTCAGAAGCGACGATAGGAAACGTTTCCTGTTTTTTCAGCAATATTTAATGTATGATCTGAGTGTGAATGAAGGCAGAGAGTAAGTGAGATTATAAATAAGCAATGACTTTTCTCTCTATCATCCCTGCCGTATAGATCTCCCACCTCTCCCCTTTCCTCTCTACTTTTAGATGTCCGTGTGTGTTGTCACTTCCTCAGTCTCTCTCTTTTTCCCCCCTTATCCTCTCCTCTCTCTAAGCAGTTTCTCCCATATGTTTCTCTGTTGGTTGACAGAAGCCACCACATGCTTCACTGAAGAGGCTTGTTTTTTTTTTTGTTTTTTAGAAAAAGCATGAGGGGGTGTGTTTGCTGCATTTTTATCTGAATATTAACTCCCACTTTTACTGTCACCTTCCTCATCAGTCTTTTCTACTGGACACATTACAGTTGTAACAAAAGATTAACATTTTTTGTAGCTAAAGATGACAACGTGTTTGCCTCTTTTGGTTAGTGTCTACGTTTGACTGTAGAATTTTATTTGCAAAATATCTCATGAAGCATTCAATGAATTTTAATAAAATTTGGTGGACAATCAATTCAAGATGATTGCCCCAACCAATTGACCCTAAAACACACAAAAATAGCTTTACTTCAGTCACTTTACCAAAATGTGGCCTAAAATTGACTGTGATTGTAGCCAAGAGTGATCCTCAACAAATAGAAATTAGAACAGACTGCACAAGATATTTTATTTATATTTTAAAAAACTAGGGGTGGGCCATAAGTGTCAATCTGATACCAAGTAAATACAGGGCTGTTATTAAGATTCTCATTCAGAAACTTGTTATTTTCATTTAATAATTGTGATTTTGTCTTCCGTTAGTCGATTATGATAAAATGTAGGACAGGTATTTTAGGGAAGTGAAATGTTTTGCATTACTAACTACAACAGTATTAACAATGTTACAGCTATTACTTTCTACTCAACATATGGTTAAAATATCACTAGTATCACTATATGAAGTAACAAAAAGAAGCAACGATGTAACAAAATTATAAATAATGATATAATGGTGAGAACACACAAAAAAAAACTTGGACTAATGACCAACTCCAAATAATTTGGACTCTGCACTTCAGACTTTATTTTTCACTTTACTTGTAAAAATAATACAGTCAGTAAAGAAAATATATAGTGTAAACAAAATGATTGATTCCATCATGCTAGTATTGATCCAATACAGTTACTCTTGGTTTGGATAGTGTCGATACACTCACCCTTATAAAAAAAAACACTGGAGAGATTTTTATTTCAACTTTCAAGAAATATTTGTTAGGGTGACTAAAAAAACAAATAACTATAACTATTGCTCTGCCAATTTTACCAACATTGTACTACGTAGAATTAAATACAGTGAGCAGCTGACTATCATAGCACATATTTTAACTGATACTCTGTGCATGAGCTCAGTTTAAAACGTTAGCATTAACTAACCGTGTTTGTTAGAAAAAAAATACCTCATGAACCACTGAGCAGCTTTTACAGAAATGGTAATAAATTTACAAAAATGAATTCACATCTACAACAGGATAATCGTTGAAGTCAGCCTAACACAAGATGGCCGCCACTAATCAAAATTACCCAACACAAATGTGGCTACAACTCATTCAGCTTTACATACAGCATTGAAAGTAAAAAAAAAAAAAGAAAAACTGAATTGTTGGTAGTGGAAAGTCATTCCAAACACACATAAGAGCTGTCTGACCATATTGCGTGAGATTGTGCGTATTTTCCATGTTTGATCAAAATGGCTCTAACTTGGCAATTTCTCAATGATCTTAATCTAAAACTCTGGTCTGAAACGGGGAAACAATAGGTTTTCCTATAAGAATTGCAAGGCACTTTTTTTTTTGGTTAGTGTTAGAAGAGCGATGAGGGGTGGGGGAACTACCGAGTCAAGTCACTAGCAGTGTGTGAGTGTGACTAATGACTTTAAAGAGGGTGCACAGGTTTTAAACAGTCTCAAGTGATAGAGACACATGTTTCCAGTGGAAGCCTTACTATCATTCTAGGATTTCCCTTGATTTATTCTCATGTCTGCCATCTCTAATATAGATATAGATCACAATAAACGAGCTTTCAGTCCACCAGTCCACAGAACCCCAGCAATCTGTGATCAAATGTTACAAACGTGACATTCTGGAGCAAAACTGAGTGTAACAGACCTTCAACATCCAAGATCAGAGCTCCACAACGTTCAGTTCTAAATAAATAAATAGAAATCATGACAAAA
>NW_013952449.1:981594-985544 GCF_001266775.1 Austrofundulus limnaeus
GGTCTGTTTTGGAAAGTTTCGTTTTTTTATTTGATTTCTGTATTTTTTATAAAACAATGCTCACATTGCTACACGTGAGTCTTCTCAAAATGGTGGCACAAATTCTTGTGTATAGGCTAGAAATGCCAGTGTTTTTTTTTTTTTTGTTTTTTTTTGACAGGTCAAAGCCTCTCTTGCCTCCACCTAATCTGAGTTATCATCACCAGTCCATCATATTGTCAACACAAAGACCCATCATCCAGGATCACTTTAGTATTTTGCGTTAACCTAGAGCTTCTCAAACTTGTTCCTGTTTGGAGGAAGACCGTCTAATGGAGTGACGACATGAGTGGGGAGTTCATCTGCACGTCTGTCAACCTGACAGGTGATTTTGATCGTGAGAGGCTACAGCTACATTACAACGTCCTATCAGAAAGTATTTCATAGGGGGGGAAAAAAGTGAAAAAATCTCTTTCTTTCCAAGCCATTCTCACAGCTGAGTAATTAAACCTGAACAAAGTCAATGAAGAGAAGATGGTGACAAAAAGCAAGCTCCTCTCAATGTGTCAAGAATGACAGGAAGGGTTTTCCCTGCAGACTAACCATGAAGTTCCAGACTAAATCCTCCTCCTTCGACTGCCTGGGGTGTCAATCATCTCGACAAACGCACGTAAACACACATCTATATGCATGCAGAGTGAAACCACGGCACACTGAGATGGGCTGCTTGCAATGCAAATCAACAAGAAAATGGTTATGGCAAAAAGTATGTTTAACTAGTCACCATGGAAACCCAACAGGACACTGCCAGATCCCTTAGTGCTGTGTGTGTTCATGAGTTTTGTTACTTTTTAAGACCTTTTTGGTATAGTCACATACCTCATTAGAACAGGTAGTAAAGGAACAAAAGCCTGGCCTAAAATGGTGGAATGTCATTTTTAGGTTTGAGCAGTGGTAGGCACCAGCCCACTAAAGTGCAAATCCACTAATTGCGGACCTAAATATTTTGTTTGCGCTTTAGCGATCTTACTGATTTTTATAATTCATAAGCAAATTTGCGATTTCTAATATTAAAGTGCAGTACTGCTACCAGTCATTATCTTGAACAGTAGAAGGTAGGGCTTATGAATCACAACACACATGATATATCCAGCAGCACCCCTCCCAGATAAACACACTTATTGGAAAGGTATACATCCTTCCTGATAGTTGCTCTCGGTCACGGTTCTGATTTCCCACAATGCTTTGTGTCTGCTTACATAGCAAGAAGGCAATAGCAAAAACAGTTAACGTTTGTAATCCATACTAAAATTTTGTATGTATTGATTTATTTTATTTTACAATCGGAGCTCCTTTTAAAACAAAAGTTTAAATGCTGGCGCTCAATACTTGATGTAATTGGTCAAAGCAATTCGCCAATGGGGTTAGAGACTCAGAAATGATTTAAAGATGTTATGCTGATGAAGACTGACATCTAGTGGTCAAATGGAGAAACTACATGGAAAACTTTAAAATCCAAGCTCTTATTTTGAGGGGAAGACAGTTTCTTGTTCTCCGTGCTTTCGTTTCCCGTCACAAATCAAATCCGTCATGTAAACAGAATCCATTGCTTCAGTTTTCTAATAAACAGTTTTAAAATTACTTTATTGATGCTTCTTTAATGAAAAATCTACAACAAACAAAAGAAAAAGACAAATAAGCAGCTGAGCTAGCAATCCTCAACAATTTTTTTAATTTTTTACACCAGGACCTAAAGGTCTGTTTCAGGAAATCACATCCCCAGCAATCGGCAGTTGTAGAATTAAGTTGTAAAAGAGATCATACACCACCAGTTGGCAGTGTTGTGCATTTATTGAACATGAATTGTTGCCAGCTAGTAAGTGTCAATTTGACTTTGCACTTTAAAATTAGCTTCTGCTAGTTTTTCTATGGCATAAGTGTTGTTGAAGTTGCAGACCTAAATATTTTCAAAAGTGCTTTTGAAATTACGGAGCTAAAGTTTGGATTAGTGCTGTCCACCACTGGGTTTGAGATTAGGTTTAGATTTAAGGTGTGAATTATGTTAAAGTTAGAGTTAAGGTTACAATCAGTGTTTAGGGTCAGAGTGACGCTACAGAGATGAATACAAAATCCTTATAAGGAAATACAAATGTAAGCTGGGCCGCCTTAATGCACGGGCTTACCTGGGCTGAAGCCTGGGGGCCTACAATACAGTATTGGGTGTCCTGTCGTTTTGAGGTCACATGATGAAATAAATTGAATGGGTGATTTTGGCTTTATATAATGTTGTATACAAAAGGTGGATATTTTAAAACTATAGCATAGATAGCCCTGGTTTTATTAATGTTTGTGCAGACAGGTGATGTTGATTCATTGGGTTAAATTGTGTGTGTGTTTGTGTGGTGGGCAGGGCCAGCCCTAGACATGTGGGGGCCGTAAGCATGGTATGTATTCGGGGCCCTACTTTGCCATAAGTAGACAGTGAAAGATAAACAATGTAGTATGTAATTATAAACCTTGTGCATGACATTTTACCTGTACAAACATAGTGTACCATACTGTACTGATAATTGAGCACTCTCATTAAATGCTGTATGAGTGTGTGTGGATGGGTAAATGAGGGCACATATTGTATAGTTAGGTGTTTTGAGTTTCCTGGTTGGTTAGAAAGGTGCTGTGTAAGTAGCTCATGTATCATGTGTTAATCTGAATGATGCTCATTGTTGAAGCTTGTAATATAAGATTAACTTTGCATAAGTAAACTCTGAATGTGTGTGGGGGGTTGTGTATTTAGTTTAATGTTGTTTTTTAATCCAACACTTTCAACCTTTTTAAGTTCCTATTCTGTAAATCTCAGCTTACTATTTGTTTTAGTCAGACAACAGACAAGTAGCACTTTGTTTTGAACTCCAACAGTTTTTAGCTCTGACCACATTTTAATTTTATTTGTCTTTGGGTTTTTTTTTCTTCCCTCTAACAGAAAGGCTCAGCATTAAAACCAGCAAGGAACAATTCTAGTCCATGTATTGTTATTTTTTTAATAGAACAAATTATGTCTTACATCATGTTTTCCATTAGAGGCAGTGGTGGGTGGAATCGCCTCCCAATGACTGCTTACTAATTAATCAATAAATAGGCAGACATTTCTTTCTTTCTTTCTTTCTTTCTTTCTTTCTTTCTTTCTTTCTTTCTTTCTTTCTTTCTTTCTTTCTTTCTTTCTTTCTTTCTTGTGAGTTTTTATACTTTTATCAAAATCTGCAATTTCATTATTATTTTTTCCTCAAAACGGTTTTCATAATTGATGTTCACAACGATTGAAAGTGTTTTGGCTGCTGCAACCTCCTGCTCGAGTGTCAAGATCTGTGTTGTTGGTATCTGTAATTTTTTTATGTTTATTTCTGTTTTGCTTATATTTTTGTGATGTTTATTTTCTGTATTTTGTGCTTTATTCTGTTCCTCAGTCTGTGTCATCAGTCGTTTCTCTTTAGTCAGTTTTTGCTTTTTGGCACTAGCTCTGCCTACTCTCACTTGTTCCCAGTTGTCGTTTTGCCACGGTGTCGCCTCTCAGTTCATCAGCCCTTGTGGCAGTGCAAATTGGAAAATGGCTCTGAGATGTAAACTAAATTTGAAACTGAGTTTTTGAAAAAATACATAAAACTTAAAAAAAAAATGCATGAGATTGCTCTACCTGCAAAATGAGGAGAAATCTGTGTAAATTACAGAGAATCCTTTCAACTTGACATGTATGATGAAACCTCTCAGTTTTCACTCAACCTCAGTAGTTCTTCTACGTGGTTCGTTTGGGCCCCATGCCTGGGATCTCATGTACCTACAGTATGTTCCCTGTGGTTAATAATGAACATCACTACAAATGTTTGGCTCCTTCTATGAAAATATTTTAAAAACAATTAAAGAATACTGAATTAAAGTGCAGGCATTGGAACATAGAGTTCTGGGGAATATATATATAT
>NW_013952449.1:985794-987814 GCF_001266775.1 Austrofundulus limnaeus
TATATATATACAGCATATGACGGGTGTAATAGGTACTGGGAAATGTTGGGATGACCCCGTTTTTTTATTTTTTATTTTTTTTTGTAAAAGTGCTGCCCTGTTATCCTTTTTTTGTTTAATTTAACAAAACTTTCCTGGGTTAAAAATAATTGAAACCATGACAGCATGAGCTGAGTATTGACATTATGTTGACAAATGTGGCAGAAAGACTTAAATTAAAGCTCAGATAAATTTCTAGCAGAATGTCTGAAAAATACCTACAAACAAGTCTTCGGTGAGAATTGTTGGTACGTAATTAAATGCAGCTGTAAGAAATTGCGTGATAACAATTATTGTGCTATATTATACTCAAAATGCATTTAATTGCCATTTTTCTTTTTTTTCCCCCCTCCAAACTGTTGCCTTCTGCTTGAATTGCATGGCCTTCTATTATTCTGGAGGGCAAAGCCACTGAGTATTTGTTTTCTCTTTGTAGTTGAATAAAATGACATTTACTGAATTAAATGTGATTTCACGTGAACAGCAAATGATGTTTCAGATTATTATAGCCTTTTTTATAAACATCAACAACCTGGCAGACTGAAGAGGAGGCGAAGGTCAGTCAGACAATCCTCTGCTGTGTAAAGCTGTGAAATGTCCCCCCTCACTGTGAGGCACACCGATGGTTTGTCCTCTGGATTAAAATAACTCCAACCAGTAGATAAAGAGCTGAACTGAATGTAATAGTTTGGATTTGATGACATCTTCTGCCGTTGATTGGATGCTTTTCTTTTTCCTGACTGAACTTTGCTCCCACCATCAGTCTGATTTAGCAAGGTGCATAGGAAGCACAGGTGAGTCCGTATCAGGAAGAGACATGTGCACCTGCTGGTGAATTATTTCAGCTCTAACACTTATTATTCGTGTGACCCTAGGAAAATTGGGTATAAATAAACCAGCAGCAAATCTGACATGAAATACGCGTTTCGCTGCACTTGACATTTCAGAATTCATGCTTTTGCAAAACAGGCGAACGCTCTTTGCACTGTCATTATTTTCTACTCCCAATGAAAGCATCTCAGATCCGTCTGTGGTCCTTTACTGTCCAGTTGTTTTTATTTATTTATTGTGCTTCAGTTGTGCCTCATAGGAAGAAAAACAAAGTGGGGTTCATTTATTTAATATACTTTACAAATGATTATTAATTTACAGATTAAACCAGTTTTTGTTGCCTTGTTATTTGCTTTTAAACACTTCATCATTTTTGACGACTTGACTGCAAATCATGTAAATGTCATTAATGATGTAAATCCATTAATAAAATTGATGGATGGATGGAGCAACTCTCCATGCATTATTTATTTGTAAGAATCAAGTACAGAGATGCTGCAGCCACTAAAATAGAACCAAATTAAAAGCCTAACATTACCTCAATCACTGTAAAATTGACTGAGTCTTTTTGTATTAATTAATATTAAGTGGTGGCTATGTTGAATTATATCACTCCAAGAGGTAATCATTTGTAACAGTAAGCTTACTTTCTGAGAGTTTTAGTTAAATTTGCACAGTGGCTCATGAGATATTTTGCTAACAGACATATACGCATGGACAAAAATGTTGGTGCCCCTTGTTTCATGAAAGAAAACCCCACAATGGTCACAGAAATAACTAGAATTTGGCAAAAGTAACAATTAATAAAAAATTCTATAAAATTTAACAAATGAAAGTCAAACATTGCTTTTTGATACTTTAGCACAGTGTTTCCCAAAGTTGGGGTTGGGACCCAAAGTGGGGTCCTGAAACATCAAGCTGGGGTCCTGAAAAGATTTTCTGAATTAATGACATTTTTGCCTTAGTTGTTACAAAGGAGTGAGGTTAGTGTATTTAAAATGGATAAATGTAGTATAAAAATATTGTTACTATGCCCATGTTTTGTTGACCTGATACAAATGTTTATCATTCAAAAACAGTTGGGGGCACAGGTCTCTGCTACTATATACTGTGGGTCATAAGCTGAAAAGTTTGGGAACCACTGCACTTT
>NW_013952449.1:989478-994468 GCF_001266775.1 Austrofundulus limnaeus
CTGTTTAGATTGTCAAAAAGCCTGTGTTTTTAGGGTTATTAACGAAGTTCATGTACTCAGACCAGTAATATTTGGGGTCACAAGTTTTTGCCATGGATAGTTAGTGGGTCAGAAGACAAAAAGTTTGGGAACCACTGCTTTAGCAGAATTAAAAATAAATAAATAAAACTCATGAAACAGGCCTGGATAGAAATTATGGTACCCTTGGAAATAATGTGACCAAAGGGTCATGTTAAATGAAGGTGTGTCTATTAATTAGCATCACAGGTGTCTACAATCTTGTAATCAGTCGTTGGGCCTGTACATAGGGCTATAGATTTTTACTGCGCTGTCTGGTGACATGGTGTGTACCACACTCAACATGGACTATTCTGAAGTGGCCTTCTATGAGCATTTTGGAAGGAGCTGAACCATGCCAGCTGGAAAAGGCACCCTTCAAACCTGAGATAACCGGAACAGTTTGCTCATGGTCCACGTTGAGTTGGGTACACAGCATGTCACCAAACAACACAGTGAGTAACTGTAGCCCTCAGTGTTGGGCAGCGCTAATTCATATTTTAGTTGTGCAATTTCTAAAGCACTAGTCAATTTAGTTAGGTCTGCAAGTTCAAACGCACATATGCTCAATAAAACTTTGTGGAAATTACATATAAAGTACAAGATTATCTCCGTTTACTGGAAAACATTCAGGTATGAGAAAAGTCAGCACTTTACTGCCATCTAGTAGAAAGACCATTTTCTTTCACAGTTTGGCACATGTCATTGCAGTTTGTGGAGGTGATTAGTCAAAACAGACTTTTAAATCATGGTGTTAAAACAAAAAAAAAAGGTTGTGGATTTCTATTTGTGCTGCTTCTTGGTCATCTTGTAAGAAAAATACGTGTTCAATATGGCTGAAGTCAAGATTAAAACACCATTGTTAAATAAAATGATTTGTGGTAGGAATAAAATCATACAACACCAGAATTCTGAAAACCGAGTGAGGTTTAATTGTCACCGGGCTGACAAGGAAAACCACACTGGCCAAAAGCCAGGAAGTACATCTTTTTATACACGATTCTTCAGTGCCTGAGTTCACCCCGTACTGACCTACGGCTGAATCACAGGCATTCATCCAAAAATGTTCACTTATGTGTTGTTTATGATTCGGACAGTGCACATAAAACTTTGTGGCCAAGTGGGGCACCACCAAATTTATACAAAGGAAGCAATGCCACTCGTTCCTGCAGTGGTGGTGCTCCTGTTAGCATCTGGATTCCATGTCAGGATTTAGTGGGAGTTCTGCTCTTGCAAGGGGTCTCTAGGTTTGGAGCTGGAACGTGTCTGAGTCAGCACTTCACTGCAGGTTTGATCTGATGTTACAGATTTTACAGGCAGCTCAGAATAGTGGCACAGGAAAAAAAAAAAAAACTAGACCAAGAGCTTGATGAAAGAGATTTATTTTGGGTCCAGATTTGATAACCTGTATTCAATCTTCTCTGCAATGTCCTCGGCCGGGCTCTGCAGATGCTGTGTGCCTCTTTTTTCTCTCTCACTCTTTTCTTTCATAATTTCTTTTCAATCAGTTCCACCTGCCTTCTGCGATAGTACTGAAATAAAATATTGGGCAAGCCTGAGGCTCTAAAGTGGTTTATCACCATAGAGACAAGGTGCAATTCTGTGCTGAAACCTTTAAATATTTTATTCTTTAATTCTATGATTTACAGCGGCAGGGCAGAACACTTGCGAGACATTTGAAAACGATATGAACAGGCTTGTCATTGTTATCGAACATCAACAGCTAATTGAAGTACTGCAAGGTTTGTGTTGTTTCAACACTATTAGCACAACCAAAAAAAGTTCATTATTGCCCACCTTCACCTTCAGTAGCACAAGTTTTTGCCTGCCTGAGTTTTTACAGGCAAAATTCTTGGTACCCCTCGTTTCATGAAARAAAAAAAAAAAAAAACCACAATGGTCACAGAAATAACTACAATCTGACAAAAGTAGGTAAATATTCTATGAAAATGAAATGAAAGTGGCATTGCTTCCTTTGTATAAATTTGGTGATGCCCCACTTGGCCACAAAGTTTTATATGCAGAAACTGTTAGCCATATACATATAAATCATGAGCAGATTAATTTCCAGAACATTTAATGTGATGTAGCCTACTTCTAAAAATAAATAACTTTTTTAATTAAAGACAATACAAAATTGCATTCGCAGCCAACCTACTTCAAAACACAGCAATGCCTAAAGTTTTACGTGTGCCAAACTTTGGCGTAGTAACTGAGAGTCATTCACAATAGATACTCCAAGCACGACTTATTATAGGCTCTTTCACCAAACAGTTTTAGCAAAATGGCCACACAGACCAGTCCATGTTTTATAACTAGCCAGGTTGTGACCATGTGAGCTACAAATGGTAAATGGTACTGAACTTATAGAGCGCTTTTCAAGTCCCTCCGGACCCCAAAGCGCTTTACACTAACAGACATTCACCCATTCACACTCACATTCACATACTGATGATGGCAAACTACACTGTAGCCACAGCTGCCCTGGGGGTAAGGAGCTGTTCAAAAGATTTGAGTTGTTTGTGAACGTCACATTTCCATTGGCTGTGTTGGCGTCGATTGCAATGCATTGAATGAATGATGGACATGTCTCTCATATGGTTTTACAAAACCTGACAAATTCACTCAGGTTAGCAATTCTCTTTATGGTTAACTAACTTTAACTAACTTTAACTAGATGTTGCGTGTCATTAATCTATCATTGGTAATACATTTGTTGTTTAAACAGACCAAGTGGTTATACAGACACCATTGCGTCACCACAATATTGAGTCACAAAGCCAGCTTATCTCTTCACATGCAGACTGTTTTAGCTTCTGTAACAACCGCACTTCATGGTACAAAGGCACAGCGGAGGTGGGTTGGTTTTTACTCACATCGAACATACCAGGAGGCGTCAAGTCTTGGCACAGTGTAAATGCTAATGCTTAAAACTTTAGTTAATTGTTGGATTTAACTCTGTTTGCAAGGAAGTGAGACATATATTTTATTCTACAAAATTCTAAATCTGAATATAAATAAAGTAGGAGAACTTCAGCTGAGTATTCTCATTTATTAATTTTAGTTGTAAAGTAAAATTAAAATGCAGGCCTAAATAGGAAGGAGATTAGCTCCAATATCGTAGCTTTTTTACTGTTATTATTTTCCATTAGACTGTGTATGATTACAGTTTAAAAGTCTTGAAATTGTATCATAGGTTTTTGCATTGTCGTGCCACCCCAGGATCAGCTGTCATACCCATCAGCCCTTTGAAATTACTTTCTTTTTCACTCATTACCAGCAGATGGACTTTAATATCCAAGACAACATAGTGTCAATATAAACACTAATTAATTTTATTAGGACTTGGTTATCTAAAAGGGTAGTGTAAAAAAAAATGCAGAAATGAAGCTCTTCGGTTCTGAATGGCTGTGATCTAATTGAAAGTGCTTTGACATACGTTGCCATTTACTCTAAACAAAAGTCCTCATTAAAATGTGTTGAGTCTATCGCCGCCTGGAACAGATAACCTTGTCTGTCTGGACTCCACAGCTGACTTTTTTTCTTTCTGTTTCATTTAAAAAGCAAACAAGCTTTTGTGTAATTTTCCTCACTAACTAAATATTTTGTTCTGCTAAAATTCCATTTAAGTGTCCTTGCCACCAAAAAAGAATGCCATGAATGACTTACTGTATGTCATTTTTGATTTTATTTACCATTATTTTACCAGGCAAATCCCATTGAGATCACAGATCTCTTTTTCAAAGGAGGCCTGAAGGCAACCTATTGTACATGTTTTGGAGGGTGGGGGAAACCGGAGTACCCGGAGAAAACCCACGCAAGCATGAGGAGAACATGCGAACTCTGCACAGAAAGACCCCAGGTCCCAACTGGGGATCGAACCCAGAACCTTCTTGCTGTGGGGCGTTGGTGCTGTTGGAGTCATCGTGCTGCCATTTTGTTGTTTTGTTTGTGTTGCTTTCTGTCAGCAAAATAGTTCCTGAACAGTGAAATTCTTTGGAGTCAACTCGATTTCAAATAGATGCAACAGCCAACTGGTCTTCATGACAGAAATGGTTGAAACTCAGCCACCTTTACAGAAATGCACACGCTGCAGTTTGACATCACAAGCACACGCTGTGCTGTTTCAGTTTCCCATTCATGAGCAACAGACACAGATCTAGAGCAGAACATGCACAGACAACTGACAAATGAATGTGAACAATCAAAAATGCTTGGTAGAAAATCAAATGTTAATTTGTACCAATTTCCTACAAATAAAAATACCGGAGTAAAAGTTATTAATATTTATTAAAGTTTATTAGAAAGAATAGGAGATTTCAGAAGAATCAGACTGTGACCATTCAGCCATGTTTGTCTCTATCCTATATCCTGTAACATTATTAATAACAAATGGGTGAGCTGTTTTTATCAGTGTCCGCTTCATATATTTTGATAATTAATGACTGTTTCAGCAGAGAAAGAATTCCCTAAGTCAACAATCTTCTGCAACATGACAGAGCACCAGAGGATGAGAGGGAGCAGCCTGCTGACACTGTCTGCCTGCGTCTTTAATAAAGCTGCATGATGACAAACAGCAAGACACAATTTGAGCCCAGCTAAGGAAAATAAAGCTGTGTAATGACAGCAAAGATGTAATCTGCACGCTGTGCAGGAGGAGAGGAGGCGAGACGGTGGCTGGGGGAGTCATTTTTGCAGATCGATGGAAAAGATGAAAAACATTGTTAATAGCGCAGTCTAGCACAGAGTGTTGGTATTGTTGCCTTTTTTTCTGTCAGAAAGTACAAACCGTCAGAACAGTTTATTTTCTCATATTTACCACAGCCTGGAGTTCATGAAATGTAAGAAGAAAAACTGTGAATCTTTATAAGCTTGTTTGTTCAATATAGCCACAGATTGGTGGATATAAATAATTTAAATAAAGACATGTAAA
>NW_013952449.1:994832-996092 GCF_001266775.1 Austrofundulus limnaeus
ATCATCAGTGTGTGAATGTGAGTGTGAATGGGTGAATATCTGTTAGTGTAAAGCGCTTTGGGGGTCCGGAGGGACTTGAAAAGCGCTCTATAAGTTCAGTACCATGTACCATTTACCATTAATGAAGGAATCAGCAGGCCAGACTTTGGTCACCAGCAGGCCAGATGTGGCCCACATGCCACCAGTTGAATAGCCCTGCTATAGAGTATTTTGTGCACAAAACTGAACGTATTGGATTGGTGGTTTAAACATTTAAAAATGAACCCTGAACCACAAATATTTTTTTATTTCAAACCATACTTTTTTCAAAACAAATCGAAAATAAAACTTCCTTGTCACAATTCGACTGCAAGTAAAAACTGTGTCAAAAGTGACTCATTCAGAAGGAATCTTTCTAACCTCTCAGACAGTAAAGAAGCACAAGTAAGCAAAATGTTGCCCTGTGTTCATTTTCTCTCATACTGACATTTTTATTCATTAAACTTCATGAATCACTGACAACATTTAAGTCTTTTAATGTTTTTAGTTTCTGGTTTGTTACAGAGCTAATTGATAAGGATTAAGAAGATATTCTAAACACATCTCTGTAAAATCTAGCTCTGAGGTAATGGCAGAGTTTTTCAATATCAATGCAACAAACATTAAGTTGATGTTAATGGCTCCGCTGCATTGATTAAAGCTGCCAGGTGGTGCTGATTAAAGAACAGTCATTTCTGTGTTCAGCAGGAGAAAAATAAGGATTTAAATTGAAAAATTGAATCAATGGTATCCTTAGAACGTCTCAAGATGCTGTTAGGTTCTATTTTTGTTTTAAAGACATGTGCTTTGAAAGGAAATTAAAGTTTTTTTTTCTGTTATTTTTTAAATTGCTTTAAAAGGGTAAACAAACACACAATATATGAAAACTAATAGTTAGGTTAGGTTTTATAACTTCATTCCATGAGTGAAGGACATTTTCAACTCAATTCAAATAAATAAATGAATACAAGCATAATTAAAAATTGACAATAAAGTTTATATTTTTATTTATTTTTTTTACTGTTTTGAAGTGAGTATACTTCCACTTCTCCACATATTAAAACAAACAAACACTATCAAACAGATTTTCTGCTGCAATTACACTTTTAATCCACATTTTATTTTATTTTATTTATTTATTTTTGGTGTCACTTCAGTAGAAAACAAAACCAAATATTATTAGTTTATTTAGTTTATTTATGTCTTCATCATCAGTGACTTTTTTAAGTGAAGAGAAAATAG
>NW_013952449.1:996811-998339 GCF_001266775.1 Austrofundulus limnaeus
ACATTGAATTGTTATATACACACTCAGTGACCAGTCAGAACCTCCCGGATCGGAACACCTGTTTGTGAGCGGTTGTGAACATGTGTGTTTATACAAGATTTCTCCAATGGAATATTTAATAGTGACTGTGGAGGACCGAAGACCCAACCCCCAAGACATGAGGCAGAAATTGGGAAGACCAGAGTCCAAGGGCCCGAGAGGGATCCCGAGCGCAGAGCCCCAAGGGGCACCCGCATGGGAAGATCCGCCCACCCACCCCCCAGATCAGACCATAGGGGAGAACTGGGAGAGTCCCCCCAGCGACCACACGCACAGCCCCCGGGGCCAGCAGCGACAAACTCATGGGCCCCACCGGCACCCGCCATACCAAAGCAGATCCACTTCTCCACATATTAAAACAAACACTATGAAACAGATTTTCTGCTGCAATCACACTTTTCATCCACATTTTAAAAGCTTTCGGTGTGCAAAAAGCTAGCGTTTTAAAAACATTTTCCAACATAAGATTATTTTTAAAATTGTCTGTTTTTGTTGCCTCTGTGTAAAAATATGGAACCTCTCATAAATAACTACATAGCACATACTGGTAGCATATATGACCCACACATTTGCACCAATGGACCCCCTCCTCAAATATGGGGTCTATTGTAAAACCCTCGCTTTGCATATAAGGGTTATTATAGGTTAGGTTTTTAAGGTAGGGTTAGGGTTATATTCGCCACAGCCTGGCTCATACAGACACGCTGTATCCAAGAACAAAGCATTTTGTCTTTAACTTCCCATTTACCCATTTTATATGTATGTGTGTGGTTTTGCTTTTGGACTGACAGCTGTGAGACATGCTCCACTGTTACACTGCACATGGTCACATGTGGCAAATGGATGTTTTCTTTTCCTTTTAAAAAAAGACTCCTTTCATTTCAGTAAAATTCTAAATGTGTATTTAAGCTATTTTGAATGTGGTGAGGCACGGGACTGTTTCCTGTTTTCAAGGTATACCATGGTATATTTTTTCTGTTTTTATGGTTTAAAAACCTAAATCAAGACAACAAAGAAAGTGCTTTTTTATTATGCTCCCCTTCCATTACTGGACACGTCGAACTGAGCTGTCTTTGTGTTGAGTACGGTAGCCTAGGAGGGGACATTCCACAAAATGTGTGACAAACAAACAAACAAACAAACAAACAAAAAAGCCAAATCATCTGGTTGTACATTTTTTCTGGCAGATAACAGTCATGGCTTGTCTACCAAAAGAGCAATGCCAGTCTCTCTTAACATGGTAATGCTGTTTTGAATAAAATATTTGCAACAAGCTACAAGAGTTAGCATGTTAGCAGGTGAAACAACTGCAGGCTCATTAGGGAGGCTATTAACCAGCAAATCAATTAATTAATTGTGGCAGGATGAATTGCACCTGCTGGAAGGGTAATTGTGGTGTTGTGGCAGCCAATGACACTAGAGGGTGCTCCCTATAAAAAGCACAGGTAAACTGCAGGTTTAGATTAGATTGGTTGGCTGAAGACACGTC
>NW_013952449.1:1001094-1022142 GCF_001266775.1 Austrofundulus limnaeus
TTTTTGCAAAACCGTACCTGTGTGTCTTGACTTTTGATTTTCTGGGTGAAAGTTATTGGTTGTTGGTGACAACCAAACTTTAATGTTATKGCCCCAGAAGATCACCACTTGCCACATAATAAAACAACAGCTCACTGACTGGTGATAAAGTGAAAAGTAAAGTTTAAAATGAATGACTATAGTTTTTTTTTTTTGTTTGATTTAATTTCATTTTAAATAGAAATGGTAGAAATAAGAACAACTGTTAAAAGTTTGTCCTGACTGCAAAGATATGTTTGGTTTTAGTGTTGCAAAACTAGTATTTTTTTTAATTAAAAATAACCATACCACGAGAATCTCATATAGACCTCTGCCTGACTGTGGCATTTAAAGAAGATTTAGTATTATGATTTGTTTTTAAGTTAACTTTGAGTTCGGTACCAACTGTATGTGTCTGATGCTGAACACTAATGGAGCATTTTATGAAAGAAAAATGACAAAAGTTCGTCTGAGGTCTAGCTTCTACTGATTTGCCATCTGGTGGCAGGATTCCGTGAACAATGGTATAAATTATTTTTGTCAGTGTTCCAATATGGGAGAAAGCGAGAACAATATCATACAATCCAGGGTGAGAAGACTATAATCCATGCCTTTGTGTACAGATTGTACACACAGTTCAAAGACAATCTTTAATCTGAGAATGAATTTTCAATCCAGAAAAATAGGTTTTAGCGCTATTCCATTGTATAAAAGCAATATACACAAACACACACTGAAACATCTCAACACCTGGTCTATATGCAATGGCATTTGGTCACAGATGTGACCATCTGGCATCCACTCTGACTGTCATTGTGTTTATCTGGGTGTGTTTACTTGCATGTCTGTGTGTGCTTGCGTGTGATTTTGTGTTTGTGTGTCATAAAAGAACAGTAAGTCCTGGATCAGAGCACTTTTAAACTAAATAAAGTACAAAGAAATAGGTACAATAAAACGCCTGGGGTTGGATTAAGATTTCCAAACATTTAATAGGGGGGAAAAATGTATCCAAGCTGAGAATGAGGTTGTCAGGCCAGCAGTGTGGCGAGTCGCTGGTGAGCAGCATTTGTGAGGGAGTCTCAAGAATGCCTCACAACTTCTGCAGTGCTCAGTTGCAGAGGTCTGCAAAACAGTCTATAAAAAAAACTCTAGAAATTTTGCATTAAAGGCACAGTGTGTCGGATTTTGTCAATTCTTTTAGCCGAAATTGAGATAATCACTAATGACAATAATAAAAAACATGTCTAATCCATTGCAGACAAAGACCTTGTTTTATTATTTTTACCTTATAAAAAGCTGTTTATATCTCCATGGTCGCAGTTCGCCACTACAGGCAGCCACCATCTTGCACCACCATCTTGTCTACGAAGGCTCATGAAGGACAAACTGCGGTGGCGGCGTTAAAAACTGTTTTAGTTGTAATACTATAAATGTAACATTTGTTGTCTAACAATAACACAATATGGGAGGAGGTGGGCCACTGAATGATATGTAATAGAAAAGTAATTAAATACACATTTTTTTCTTGCAATTTTGAACTGACAACAAATCCCTGACAGTCACAGCCTGAAAATACTACCTTTAATCCAATACTGTGCTGTGTGCTACTTGACCTGCTCTATATATTTGACCTCAGTGTAGCTGCAACAAGTTCTCTGAGGCCTAAATGTGTGTGCTCCAAATTCACTGATGCATGCGTCACTGCTGGTTAGAGACAGACAATGGGTTTTCAGGTTAGATGTGCTGGAAGTGTTGATCTGGCTGCCAGCTGAGGCTCAAACATCAGAGCTAAGTCATGGCTTTCCTGTGCGTCTGTGACAGGTAACTGTGCTCTTACACGGTGCTCTCAGCGGGACTCATTCATGATTCTATTTGAAGTGGAGTGTTGTAGCTCAAAGGCTTTAAGGTAATCCTGCTACCTGCTGCTCAGCTTTGTCTAACAGGTAAGAGGCATCGCTCACTGAGGGCTGAATAAGCTGCTGCACACTGGACAAACATTAGTGGCATCTATGTTGCTGCAGCCTGTTTCTGACTCACATTTCTTTATTTTTATTTATTTCTTTTTTGCTCAACCACTTGTCTGACAAGCAAACATCTGCTCTCCAATCAGTGTCGGGCCCGTCTCCCTCGGGCGTCTCAGGCATTCAGGATCATCACCATCTCATGCACTGCTCGGTTATTTAAGGGTACCGATGCAAAAGCATTTAAGCACCCTTTTTACCATTTGAGTATATTTTTTGTACTATGTTTCATTGAGCAGCTTTGAAATAAAACAGACAAATAATGCACCAAAATGTGCTTTTCAGTCGAGAACAGTGTGCTATAAATGTTAGTACTGCACAACACATTGTGAGGTCATTGGGATTTTGGAGCTCTATAGTTCAGATACGCTTCACAAAACAAGTATTATTTGGATTTAAATAGGTTACAAATATGAACTGATATTTTCGTATGGTTCATTTATTTATTTATTTATTTATTTATTTATTTGTTTATTTTATTAAAAATATTCATTTAACTTAAAAAAATGCTATACATACAACAAATAATAATACAAAACACAAATAAAATGAAAGTTAGCAGAAAGAAAAAAGAAATTCTTGTTAATATTCGCCCCTTTTTTCAAAAAAATTAATAAATTCAAACAACAAACATCTTCAAATAACAAAACAAAAAAAATTCAACTCCTTCTTGAAAAACAGTTCTTATGAATGCACATTATACAAATTCATATTTCTTCATCAATCAAACTTTTATCATTCTCTTAATAAAATTTTTGAGCAAAAACATTCTCCAGATTGTTCCACAATCTTATTCCTTGGACTGAAGTACACCGATCCCTCAAATTTGTTCAAATTTCAGGCTTTACAAACATCTCTATACCCTTAAGGTTACAATTACTCTCTTCACAAAATTGAATTGAATATTTAGAGGTAATAGATTTTTTATGAGCTTTATACATAACCTGCAAACTATTATGATCAACCAACTCATAAATTTTCAATAATTTCAATTGACAAACTAATATATTTGGTGGGTGACTGTAATGTTTTCTGGTGATAATTCTTGGGGCTCTTTTCTGTAAAATAAAGATGGGATGTGTAATTGTTTTACGTGCTTTCCCCCAGACTTCAATACAGTAAATGAAGTGTGGAACAATTATTGCATTATATAACATAAACAGTGCTTTGTCATTAAATGAGTCACATACTTTATTCAATACTGCAATGGTTTTCTATGAGATGTTCAGCTGAGAAATGATGATCTTACACTAATCTATGAGCTGTGTTAGCTTTTTAAATCTTTTGCAAGATCTTCATAACATCGCAACTATTTTTGGTACATTTACAAATCATACATCAAACCTTAGGCATTTTTGTCTTCTTTTATCCATTGTGTCTATTGATGCTATAAGTTTTACTGTTTTCTCCCAGATCTCTTAATACATACAGGTAAAGCCAAACTTCCATGAATTCAGTTGTGTTGTAGAGCAAAATATTCTCCTCAAATCTGGTAGTGAAAGCTCTATTTGTTGTACAGTAAGTCCTACGTAAAACACAAACATAAAACTTAACGTGACAATTAGCCTGCTGTCACTATCGAGTCAAGAAATTTTAGGAACCAATTTATAGTTTCTGCACAGCAACTGCATGTTTAAAGCTTACCTTTCAGTCTGTTTCTGTCTGCCTTTCAGTGACTTGACTGTCAGGGAGTGACAGACACAGGTGTGTGGTTGTCATGGTGACCACATTTTCTCACTCAGTTATTGTCTTTAGTCAGAGGTCTAAGTCCTTCAGTGACTTATCTGTTACAAGTAAGATATTAAACAATAGTAGCAGCTTCAACATTTCTTTTTTTCTGGGTTCTTTATACAATTTTTATACAGTTTATATACTCAATCATATATCAAACTCAAGGTCTGCGGGCCAAATGTGGCCTGCCACACTATTTTATGTGGGCTGTTAGAGCTACAAAGATGTAGTAATTGTCTTAAAATAACCGTATGCTGCTTTAAAGCCAGCACTGACCTTAAACCACATCTCCCATAATGCATGCTGATTATTTTACCCACAAAATGACATCATCCCACCACAAGGTGGAGGTGCACAGGACCCCTGTTCTGTCACTCATCTGTCATTTGCCCAAGAGTGTTGATGCTGGATGCAGTTCCATGTCCAAACACTAGAGGTGGTAATGAGCCAAATCGAAAAGTCCAGCATGAATCAAGCTGACAGTCAAAAGTTTTTTTTTTTCTGTTTTTAAAATTTGAAAAATCCTGCAGAAAAGGTTTTTCAACTCACAAATGATGGCTGGATTCTCTCACATGCTGTCTGTTTGAGAGTATTTTATCTGTGTACTATAAAAATGCATGTAAAATTGGTAAGTAGAATTTACTGTGCAATCTTTTTTTTTAATTACATTAAAAGTGTTTAAATGTGTGACTGGTTAAATATATACACCTTACCAAAACCAGGGATTTGTGTGCAAGGATGTTGAACAAATACGTGACCCCTCCATAAATACTCTGGCCCCTTGATGACCCCTTACTCAGAAATACCCTAGATCCACCACTGTGTCCACCAGCTACATTTGCTGTGGCCCTGTTGTATTGAGAAGTTGTAAATTTAAATTGCAATGCTCCTCCAGTGTGAATTCCCTGTCCGAACGTGGGAGAGTTCAGAATTCAAAATAGCAGCTACTCACCACAACTCAACATTGAGTACATTTTCTCTTACTTTTACTTTGTACTAGTATTTTTCATTGTTTAAGGGGATATTGTAAAACTCTGTTTCTATGCAGGAAATACCATGTAGAGTTCACTTATTGTCTGTTAGAGGTGCTTGTTTGTAGCAATGACATGAGGAATGTGACGTTTTCTGTTTAGTTGAAGTTAAACACAAAATGTTGAAGTTAATTATATGTGGCCTTTTGAGGACCACCATAATGCTCATGTGGCCTTTGGTAAAAATGAGTCTGATACCCCTGCATTAGATTATTACAAAGTTATGCAGATGTTTCATTGGTCAAATTTTCTGAAGAATCCATCCTACTGTTGTGTTTTCCCTTTTCTGTTCTTTTTGGTGTCCACCCTTTCTTTTCTTTAGCTGTCATCTTTCTCCTTTTTTGTACCATCCAGTATTTTCAGTCACAACTAAAATTCCTTTATCACTCTCCCCTGTGCCCCTAATGCTTCTCCCCCTTTTTTGTCCTCCATCAATTTTCTCTTCTGTTGACTTGCTCGCTTTGAGCTCGACTCTTTCGTCTGTCTCTGGCCACACAGATGAGGAAGAGGGGGAGGAGGAGGAAGGTTGCACTGACTCACCCACCTTCTCTCCGTCTCATTAAAATGGCTTTCAAAGCAAACCACAGTTACCAAAGTAACTGTGGCGCTGCTCTGCCATGCTCCTGTTTGTTTGTGTATCCTAACAGCGAGCGTTGGTGTTAAAGCGTGGATTTACGATTATTTTAATTGTTCGGGGCAGTACGTGTCTGGGTTCAGACAGCCCACAGGGCGCTGCCACAACCCATCTGCCACACACAATAAAGTACTCTAAGAATAATGATGCAATATGCTGCTGAAATGGGCTCCTTTGTGTTGCTTTATTTGTGAAGGTGACCAAGATGCTCACCGAATGCTGTGACACTAATGCAGGGTTTGTGTCTTAAAATAAAAACAGCCGGTATAGGGTCATAGGAGTCTGTTGAGTTCAGAGTCTATATCCTGATGCATCTCAGTAATCCAGGTAAAAAAATCAAAAAGAAAAAAATTGTATAGGTCTTCTGGACGGGTTCTTCTCTAATGAAACGTTTCATCTCTCCTCCAAGAGACTTCTTCAGTCTGAGAGTTTCAGGCAAAATTCAGGCTTTTAAGCCCTGCCTCCATGTGACTGATACTCACATCACATGGCTATCGTTGACACCTAATTAACACCTATTGTTAACAGGGGGTGGAGTGATACTGGCAATAGCAGAGCTGTAGGAGGGGGACAACTGAAAACGGAGGCCCCCACCTCTGTTTAATGATGGACGGTCTTTCTTCACAAAAATGGCTTCTTTTACTCCTCTCTCAAACCAACGTTCCTCTCTATCAAGAATGAGAACATCCTCATCTCTGAAAGAGTGACCACTGGCCTGTAAATGAGTAAAAACTGCAGAGTTTTGGCCATTAGATGTAGCTCGTCTGTTTTTTTTTTTTCATCAAAAAAAAAAAAAAGATGTAGCTCGTCTGTGTTGGGACATTCTTTTGAACAATGGTTGCTTTGTTTCCCCAATGTATAACTGGTTGCAGTCCTCCTGGCACTTAACAGCATATACAACATTGCTCTGTTTGTGCCATCTGCCATCTAATGGCCAGAACTCTGCAGTTTTTGCTCATTTACAGGCCAGCGGTCACTCTTTCAGAGATGAGGATGTTCTCATTCTTGATAGAGAGGAACGTTGGTTTGAGAGAGGAGTAAAAGAAGCCATTTTTGTGAAGAAAGACCGTCCATCATTAAACAGAGGTGGAGGCCTCCGTTTTCAGTTTTCCCCCTCCTACAGTGCTGCCATTGCCAGTATCACTCCACCCCACTGTTAACAATAGGTGTTAATTAACGATAGCCATGTGATGTGAGTATCAGTCACATGGAGGCAGGGCTTAAAAGCCTGAATTTTGCCTGAAACTCTCAGACTGAAGAAGTCTCTTGGAAGAGAGATGAAACGTTTCATTAGAGAAGAACCCGTCCAGAAGACCTGTACAATTTTTTTCTTTCAGAGTCTATAGTTATTGTTGTTTGTTGCGGGAATGCAAAAGACAGATAATAAGGTTTTTGCCTATGTTTTGTTAGTGTCTGTCTTTTATCAAAATATGTATCTCAAAAATCAGAAAAATGTTGATGTAACATTCAGAAAGTAATCATACAATCATGGTTGTTCTAATGGAAAACCTAAATATTCAGGTTCTGATCTATTATATAAATATATAAATGTTTGAGCCTTGGTCTTCTCCTTATACCTTCGTAGTAGACAAGTGTGGGCCGGATCTGGTATCAAGCTGGCACCTCTGGCTGACTGCTGGCATTGTAAGTGGTTTGTAAACTGGATGTAGGCCAGGTCTGGCAACAATGGCACATTTTATAAGATGGTATACCACAGCTGGCCTAGTTGTGGTTTGGTTTATGCAGCGCTGGCCCATGTATGGACCACTTCTAGCAAAACACATCTGGACCACCAAAGAGCTCATTATTTGTGGAATCTGGGTGGAGTGTTGTAGTGTTAGTGCATTGTGTGGGCCAGAACTGGACACGTTTTCTTATGTGGGCAGTTAATAGACAACAATGGGTTTTAAATATTAGCAAATTAAAAAAAAACACATGGACCAGAATTGTTAATAATATACTGCAAAGAATGATAGCCCTTTGGTGGCCCAGATGTGGTTTGCCAGAGGTGGTTCACACATGGGCCAGCACCACATCAACCAAACCACAACTGTGTCAGTTGTGGCGTGCTGTCTTAAAAACAGTGCCGTCATTGACAGACCTGGACTACATCTGGTATACAAACCACTTATCATGCCTGCAGACAGCCAGCTGTGCCAGCTTGATACCTGATATGGCCCACACCTGCAATGAGGGTTATAGCTTTCAAAATATCACATGTTCATATTCCAAAGAAATACTATATGATAAAATGTTGAATACGTTCAGTTGCTAAAAATGAACCCAACTGTGACTGTAAGGTGGGTGTGAGTGAGGGTAAAGGATTATTTTATGACCATTTTTAAATACATTTAAGAAACAATCATTTTAAATTGTCTGCTGAAACATTTTATTAACTCTCATCATAAAAGCAGACAGTCATTGCATCACAGCTCATCAAAAGTGTTCTGACCAATATTCTGGCTCAGCAGGGGGGGGGGGGGGCACAATCACAAGACTGATGTGTATACACACGCATACACACATGTGTGGGCTGGCTTATAGCCTGGCTTTTATCTGTGCAGCTAAAAATAGTTTTTTTCATGTTAGTTTCAGGAGACTTTTGCTTAACAGAAGTTTCAAAGAAAACATGAAGGTTTTAATTATTTTCCATTGTCTCTTCTGTGTTTAAAAGTCTTTTGGGTGAAAACCATAATTTTTTGTATCTTTATGCCTATAAAAAAGGCAAGCATAGAAATAAATATTAGGTCTGTTTTATTTATTTATTTATTTCTTCAGTTTTCCTACAAACTCCGACTCCTGACAGGCCACAGAACGGTTACTCCATTATGAGAATCAATGAACTGCATTTGCATTCAGCTTTTAGGGTTTTGTGGATCTTTTGCATTGGATGCCACATTCATATTGCATTCTCTTTTGTTTGTTTGTAAAGACTTTCAGGCTGAACAGGTTTTTATTGTTCTCTTAATAAACTCTGATGCTGCTAAATGCATTACAGGCTAAATGAGGTTGTGTTTTTCACAGAAAGAAGCTTTATCTGGACTGTGGAAGACATACTTCTGCCTGATGTGCAGCTGCCACAATAACATGAATATCAGGGTTTTTTTTTTAGTGTGTACAAATAAGAAGTATTTCATTGACCTATTGATGCATATTTTTCAATGTGGTGATTTACTGTCTGATAGTGGATATGTGGTTTGTTGTCACAGCAAATGTGTTTTTGGTTTGCTGGTACTAAACCTTGTGTCTTAGTTCACAGTTTAAAATTGGATGGCATCTAGCCCTCCACTCAGACTTTATTCTAGTGTAGGCCAAACATAAAGGGATCATCAGTTTGGTCACATCCATTGTCACCGTCCCTGAATGGAGCATTCTAACATACAAAGCTCTTAACAGAGAACTCCATCCTACATTAAAGGGATCCACGATTAGTTGTCACATTAAACTTTATTTGATAAACATTTATTTTAACTGTAAAATAAAGACTGTAAAATTACTGTAGGCTGTTTAGTTTTGTAAATTTTTTGAAATATATTTTAACATGGACAGAGCCATTTTATTTACACGCAAAGCATTCTGGGTAAATGATGACATCAACTAGGTCATCGGTGCGAGGCTGCTAGCGAGCTATATCCACCCTGAAGATTAATATTGGACAATATGTGATGAGTGGCTTTTTTAAATGAAACCAGAGAGCGTTGACAGAGAGGAGAAGGTAGAAAAGACTCAGCCTGTAACTGAAAATATGGATGGAGGACAACAGAGCTGCTTCATGGAAGAAGAACCTCAGCTCAGCCTGTTAGCTTTCGCGCTAGCCCTCACACTATATTGACTTATATGTATAAGCTCGGCACTAGCGCAACAAACAAGCTAAACTGAGGTCCTCCATCCATATTTTCAGTTGTAGGCTGAGTCATTCTTGTGTTCCCCTCTCTGTCATGTGGATGGAGGACCTCAGTGACGAGAGGAGAATGTGTAGCGCTGAGCTAATACATATATTGGTGATAGCATCGGGGCTAACGCTAAAGCTAACAGTCTAAGCTGAGGTTCTTCTTCTATGAAGCAGCTCTGTTGTCCTCCATCTATATTTTCAGTTACAGACTGAGTCATTTCTACCTTCTCCTCTCTGTCAACGCTCTCTGGTTTCATTTAAGAGTCGATCATCAGATATTGTCCAAGACTAACCTTCAGGGTGGATATAGCTCACTAGCAGCCTCGTGCTGATGACCTAGTTGATGTCATCAATTTATCAGAATGCTTTGCGTGTAAATAAAATGGCCCCGTCCGTGTAATTTATTTTTAAAATTTTAGTTTGAAAATTATAAAAACTGAACATCCTACAGTATTTTTAAAGTCTTTATTTTACAGTTAAAGTATATGTTTATCATATAAAGTCTAATGTTACAACTAATCAGGGATCCCTTTAAAGATTTTGTTGTAAAGTATTTTCCAAACAGAACACTTTGCTCTCAGACCAGGTTTACTTGTGGTTCTTAGAGTTTTTAAATAGACTAGGAAGATGAGCTTTCAGTTATCAGGGTTCAGTTTCTGTCTGTGACACTAAGGTTACAAACATTCTTTGTGGATAAACTCAATAATTAGGGTTAGATTGGGCGTCCAGGGTATGCTTTAGTTCTGCTGCTATAGGCTTAAGGGTCTAGCACACTTGACCCAAAGTCATACAGACAACTCCTGGTGGTAGCCAGATGTTCATTTATGCACACAGCTTTCGTAGTTCATAAGAGACACGGCACAGAGCTCACAGATAACCCCTCCTGCCAGTGTACACATCACTGCACAGGTTTCTTCCTGCTGGGGCCCCGGTTCTGATATTTGCCATTCGGCCACAAATCTGTCACACACAGAACGTCACACTTTCAGGCAGACAGTTTCCACCAATCACAACGTTATCCCTATCCAACATATTTTGGCCATTTAACTACCTTTAGAAATGTCTTGAAGAGTCATATAGTTGTACGTACAATACCTTCTGACAGCTATAGACAACTGTTCCTCAAAACTACCCATGTTGTTTGAACACTGTTGTGCTTTGGACACATTTTATCTATTTTTTTTTCTTATTCCCAGATTGTTTTGGTTTATAGTTGTGTTTTTTTTTTCCTTTGCGGGGTTTTTAGAGGAAATATTGTATTTTTCGAATGGTTACTACTTATAGTTAAAACATTTTATTTCCTGAAGGCTCTGATTGGTAAGCTGCTCTGCCTGCCTATAAATAGGGCTGGTCTGTAGCACTTTTTTTGGCTTCTCCTTCCTCCTCTGCTCACCTTTTGTTGGTGCTGATTGCACTCAGGTGATTGCAGGTGAGACTGGCTGCAGGCTTGGCCCTCTGCCTCAGCCTTCCTCAGCCTGTCATGAGTTTTGACTTTTGTTGATCCTTACTTTTTTGTAACTTTGGCCTGGTGGGATCAGTCGTTTTTTTTTTTTTTTTTTTTTTTTTTTTTTTTTTTTTCGTGAGTATGTTGTTCTTATCTTTTTATGGTGTTTTTTTTGGTTAGTTTAGTTTGGTGTGGATGTGGCTTCGACAGCCCTGAATAGGGTTGGCCCACTGCCACACCTTTAGTTTTGTTTGGCTGGCTCACCAGGTCCATCTTTTGTTTGAACTTTGAGTTTTGTTTTTTGGTTAGTATTTTTTTGAAGACGATGGTCCTTACTTTTCCTCTTTCTTTTTGTAGGAAAGTTTCTGTTCCCTTTTTCTCCTCAGCTAAGGTTTTTTTTTTTTTCTGTGTTTCAATGGGCCGTAACAAACGCACAACAGCTTAAGCTTCTGGAAGCAATAATAACGCAAAATGCCTCCGTGAAACATGCCTATGAGCTTCTGAAAAATCACACAATACATTCACTGGTGAGAAAAAGTTTGGCACAGACCTTGAAACAATAAGGGGCAAGCGAAGCTGCTCTGTGAATAAAATGATGGAATTTTTGTCAGGCAACGTCAGTGAAAGATGATTTGGATGTAGTATTCATGGCCCTTTAGACTGCTGGAGGACCAACGGTCCACATTTCCTCAATCTTCTCCTGTCTTTAGTCAGACGTCAACATCATTCAGTGACTTACCTGTTACAAGTTAGGAAAGCCCCTTCTAAATGGCTGAACTATTCCTTTAAGTTTCTGAATCACATGTAAGGCTAGATCAGTTTTTACTTTCTGCTTTTTTTTCAAACTCAGACACTAATGATGGAAGAATAGAATATTTTTTATCAACCTGCTGGCTTTCTGCAGATAAAACCTACTGCGCCTGTGTGACCCTCTCCAATAACTGGACCTGGTGGGCAGATAAAAGTAATAAAAAGTAGACAGAAAACTTCAGTTATGCTGTTACATTTTTGTTCTTCAAGGTTCCACCTAGGAGCCGCTGCTTTTTAAACCCCATCTTGTTCAAACTCTAATTGAGACTCTGACCAGGAAAAAGTTTAGAACAGACCTGCTAAAAGAAGGAGGAAAAAAAGGTAACATGTTGGCAGGTGAAAAACCGAAGAACTGTTAATGAAAACAGTTCCAGTTCAATAGGGAAGCCAAGTTGGCAGCAAACTGGATTCTTGAAGGTGTCATATGAGCAATTATTGTAAAATGTCATGTCTGTTTTCTAGTTAGACTCAGGTGTATGAGCAAAAAAGTGTTTTTTTTATTTTATTTTATTAGTCATCAGTGGTAATTATCACCCGTTAGAGATAGACAATGACGGTTTTGCTCTTGTCCATCCATGAGTACACTTGTCTGTTTTTGTACAAGTCTGTTAGCAAAGAATCTCATGAACCATTAGAAAAATTTTAATGAAACCTGCATAAAATAATTATTGGATGTATCCAAAAGCAATTAGTTTCTGGAGTCTACCTATTTCAAGATGGCTGCAACAGCCAACCTAGTTAACACAAAAAATATCTACAGCTCAGTCAGCTTTACAGATATTGTTCTACAATTTGATGAGGTAACGGATCCCTATAAAATATTCTGTATTCTAAAAGATCGCACAAGATTTTTGAAATGAACTATTTGGAGTAACTCTCGTTATTTTAACAAAAACAAAACAATTCCTTGACAGATTGTAGTAAAACATTCAGGAAAAAAATATTAGTTATACTGCAATTATTTGTATTTTGTATACAACCCATATCTAGATGGCCACCACAGCCAACTGACTTTAAAAAGGCATATATATGTTTAATTTTGTCAGTTTAACAGAAATTATGCTAAATTTTTGCTAAGTCTTTCACAACATCTGCTGTTGGAGTTAGTCATTAAGCAAGATCTTTGCATCAAACTTTAACATTAACTGCTCGTGTCAACCGTATTACTTATATTGCAGTAGAGTATACCCAAAAAATATTAAAATGTGTATGATTATTTTGAAATGTATATTGGTTACAGAAATACGTAGAGGCCAAGACCTGTTCATTGACTGATGATTGGATGATGATGATAGTCACAATATTCATTTTTAAGTAGAACTCAATCCAAACAGTGATATCGTCCACTTTGCTCATATTGAGTCTGTCATTATGGGAACAGCAAAGTAAAAGCTCATGAATTTATTGATTTTTCAGTTTTCTGCCCTTTGGAGTGGAGAGTAAGAAGATCTCTTTCCCAAAAATTGAGCCAAGAAGCCCGGAGTGATCGTGCCATCGGGGGATGGGCTGCTTCACTGCCAGTGCTTCTGGAGTAATGGCATGCTTTCCCCTCCGTCTCACAGAGTCAAGCTAATTTAATCGCTCGCATGCTCAGTTCAGACAGTGTGCTTTGCTTTAATGACAGAAAATCACATGGATCACTTTTAGCTCTGTGACTGACTGTGGTGACCTGTAACAGCCTGCTGACAGGGCCTGATGTGTCATGTCATATAGTCGATAGTCATGAAACAAAGGACCCCAAAGATGTGCAGATGGACACAAATGGTGTAAGTTTTGCTACACAGCGTTAGGTTTAAAAGATCAGATTTGTCTTGATAGCTTGGTATAAGTTGGCAAAATATTTTAGCTTTTTTGACACAAGTCCCAGTGAAATGACAATCACAAGATTATAATGACCTTTTTAAGTTTACTAGCGCACATTTGTAACACCAGACAGCACATGCTTATATAGGTTCATAGCTATTTCCAGCATTCAAAGTTGAAATTTAACTCAAAATTTCCTTCATACCTGCTTTTTTATTGGCTTTTTATATGCATATTTATAAATGAGTTTTATTGGTCTTTCATGTTGTGATAGTAAATTATCTTAAATGTGTAATGTTGCTGGATGTCAGAATGACTGCATATCAAAACTGAAACATCAGTAGATATGAGCACAGTTTCGACTGAGTGAATTTTAACAAAACCACAATGCATTGCAGAAAACTGACCGTACTGTGACTGTAAAAAATGTCAAATACGTCATAGTAAGAGTAATAAGGAAATGGACTCTATTAATCCCCAATGGGGAAATTAGTTCCCTGATTTTTTTTCTCACCTCACATGAGCAGAGCAGTGGGCCTGCTGAGGCTATGTTCACACTGAACGTCCTAATGCTCAATTCTGATTTTTTGCTCACATATTTTAAAAGCGACCTCCATCAGACTCCAGAGGGAACTCTCCACAGCACTGACAAAATAAGACGTGACATCACATTCAGTACATTTTTTATGGACGCTACATGTTAGCTTGTGTGGATCGATTATGAAGTTGTTGTGGATTCAGAGCTGATTAAATAATTATCTGACATACTTCTTTAGTTCAGTGTTCATACAGTACTTAAACCATCCTCTGGTCAGTTGCTCCGGTGCAACATGTATTTATGAAAGGAGAACAATGTGCTGGAAGTAAAACTAACTAATAAATCGATCCAGTGACCTATCGATTCAGTCCAGGATGGATGTTTTTAACTTTTGTGGATTCTCAGTCATCCAGGACAAGTTGAAAGAAAAAAAGATGAAGCAACTGAACTTCTGTTCTGTAGCTGAAGATGTGTAGTGCTACAAGATTTAAATTGTACAAGGTTGGTTTCAATATTCTGAATACTTGGATTGATCTGTACCCAACAACATGCAGCCTTCAGACTGAGGTTGCTTTGAAAAATATCAGATATGTATCTGATTTAGAACCACATACTTATAAAAACCTAGGTTGGATTTGAAAGAAATCAAATTTGTCACATTCAGAATGTACTGAAAAAATACAATATAGGTAGAAAAATTAGGATTTTGGTTGCATTTGCAGTGTGAATGTGGCCTGGGGTGCCCAGTGGGGAGTAGGTGGTACTTTCCTAATGTGTACTTTTTGTGTGCTTGTCGTTGAGAGCCATTTGGCTTTACTGACAAAATCTTGTGTATGGTAAAGTTTCAGGCCACAACTGCCTTTGAACACATTTCAAAATTTTATAAAAAAAAAAATTGTCTAGTTTTACAGTATTGATCAATGTGCAACAACGGAACGCCTGAATCCCAGGTTTTACAGCTTATAATCTAAAAACACTTTCTAAAACTGCTGATGAAATCACACTGCTTTCACGTAACCAAGTGATTTAACCTACCAGGCTCTAAATACATGGCAGTTTTTCATTTGGCACCCTAAGACATGAAACAAGTTTGTGTCTGTGCATGTGAGGGCATGCACGTTTCAGTGCATCTGAGTGCGCATGTGTGTGGGCGTGCAGTTTGACTGAAATGTCACTGGCTGTTACCACTGAGCTGTGAAGTAACAAGCGCTCTGCTAATTGGTTGAAGTTTGCAGGAACTTGACAAAGAAAGCACTCTTGTTTTTGCTTCTCATCTCCCCTCGCAGACGTTTGCATAAAAATAGAGGAATCCAACCGAACAGAGCGTGAGCCAGACTTGCAGAGAAAACAAAGGGGGAGATATTCACAGAGGAAATGCACCTGCTACGAAGGAAAGCTGAAGCAAAAGACTAAATGAGCTGCAGTGCTGCCTTTGGATTTGTCAGCTGGATGGATGTTGGATTCAAGTACAAAAACTCTTTTTTTCCCTCTGAGTTAGCATAGCATCATCTTTTCTGGCACACGCTCCTGTCTCTTCTGTCACGTAGTCTGCTCTGTTCCTTTAATTTCTTTCTCAAAATATATCTTTCTGTCACATATTGTCTGTGCTATTCTAGCTCACTCTCTTCTTGTGGATAGCTGTCCATGTCACTAACTATCACAGACTCTGGAAACTTAGTCACGTGTTACGTTCATGCCAGCAGTGGTGAGGAAAGATAAAGTTTTGTATTTAATAGTTAAATATCAAGAATTTCTTAAATGAATGCATATCACCCACCACATTTCATGTCAAAGTTGTAAACCAAAATCATCTTTTGTTGAGAAATGACAAAACTGTTGCCATTGTGGTCAGACTTCATTATGCACAATTACATGTTATATTGCAAGGTGCCACACTCAAAGTATGTGTTGTGGACCACTACCAGTTACTACCATATTATAACTTTAGCTCAATATCTAAAAAAATGACTGAGTTATTGTCTGTTTTAGTGTTTTCTGAGATTCATTAGCTGTGGCACCCATCTTGAATTTGGTTGACACCAGAAGTTACTCAGAGGTACATCCAATGGTTCCCTTCTAGAACTTTCACTGAAATGAAAACATTATTAACCATTAACAAACTTTTATTATGGGTGGCCCTAATTTCTTGGCCCTGATTTCCCTAATTTTTAGTGGTCGGCAATCAATTGATGCTTACATGAAAATCTGATCTTACCTACCGATCTTATTTACCTTTGCAAAGGTCTGAAAATCAGACACTGTCCCTTTTTGCTCTGCTATGAGATGGGTGTTGTCCAATTAAAACAAGTTTATATTATTTTAAGGGTATTGTTTAATGTTTTTCTATAAAATAAGATTGCAACATTAAAGATGTATCATGACCTTATGACATCTGACATTGTTGGTTATTAAAAAACCAGGAATAGGCCAAAATTGGAATTGGCATGTCAGTCTTTTTAAAGATCCGTGATGGACCAAAAAGGGTGCAACCTTAATTATAACAAAACATTAAAGACATGTTTATTGGTTTGTCTTAATGATTTAGTGTTTTACTATGATGTATTAGCATTTGGAATCAAAGAAGACCACCTCAAAAAACTGACCCCAAACAACACAAAAAATGGCTAGAATCCAGTCGCTACAAAAGTGGGTTGTAGTTGCTGAGCGTTACTTCATGTGATTATATTTTCAAGCTTTTTCCAAAAAGTCTCTGGTCAAGGCTTTGTCATTTCTAAATATAAGATGGTGTTACAATAAAATGCTGGCATGAAACGTGACATGTGATATGCATTCATTCCAAGAATACTAGGCCTAAAATTGTATTCCTTATTTGTGTTTACACCTGCACCTATAGTGGCCTAGTAGTTTCCTTACAGTGCACTTCCAATCTGGGTGCCTTTTCTGCATAACTCCTATCCATTACCACCCATTCTAAAAGAGAAAAGATGAACTTATGGAAACTGAGAACCACCACAAACCTTGTCCTTCATTTGGAAGACTCTCTTCATGAAAACCAATTGCCAACTAGTCACAGATGGTAATTTAAGTAGAGTTATGTAGAACACGAGAGGCAAAAAACAATAAAAAGTTATGCATGGTCTGGATTCTGATTTTGCTAGTGGTGCACATGTAAATAAGCTCTAGCTGTGCAAAATGTGGCCACACATCTCCCTGGTCACCTGGACTCAAACACTCAGAATTCAGTGATGCTGCAATTGAAAGTCTGCCTATTTTCATGCAATCTTTAGTCACCAACTCATTTCCAACTCTTGCAACCCAGTGAGATACTTCTTTTAATATGGCTTTCATCTTTTGCCAGCTGTCACAGCATACGGAACAGTTCATCCAAAAGATCAGACTGAAAATATAGAACATGAACATTTATGGTCAGCAGACACCGACGAAGCAGGTGATTGTTGGAAAATTTTCATGTCTTTCTCTGTCACTTTACTCACTGCATTCATCTCTTCTCCTCAGTGCCTTTCATTTCTGCCTCCCTGCTTCTCTCTATTTCTTGATTCAGAAATGTATGCACACAAAAAAGGCAGCATGTGTGTGTGTGTGTTTTCTGTTTTCACAGGACAGACACACACAAAGCAAAGTATGTGCATGCCCAGTAGTCTTGCTTGTGTTCTCCGCAACAATGTAGTGGAAGTTTATGGCCCCTCACTGAACCAATGAGGCAGTCTCACAGGTCTGCAAACATTCACTGATAAACTCACTCTAACATACCCGGGTGTTCCACTTCTGTTCCTGGTTCCAACTTTTTGCCGTAATGAAAATGAGTCTGAAATGGCTGTCCTACTTTCACTTCAAACTCTCGACTAACACGTACAAACCCTTTACCCTTCCTCCTGTGCTTTGGGATGACAGCTACATCAGAGTTTAAAAGGTAAAGACTGGGCTAAGTGGTACATTGAGCGAGTACCTTGTGTTCACTAAAAGTTTAACTTTTTTTGTGAACAAGTAAGTATGCATTATTTATATTTGCAAGGTAGAACAGCTGTGTAGTGCTTTGCTTCTTGTCTGGGTACCTTTTGGGTGGAGTTCACATTATCATGTCTGACAACTTTGTTTTTCTCCCAAGGACCAAAACCATAAATCTTAGGTTAATTGGTAGCTTGAAGTTGTCTCTAGTTGTAAATGAGAGCGTGAATGGTTGTCTCTTTTGTCTCTATGACTTTGTGATGGACTGGAGACTTGTCCAAAGTGTGTCCTGCCTCTTGTACTGTATAATGACTGCTGAAGAAAAGCACCAGTTTTACTGTTATCTTGTTTGGAAAAGCATACAAGGAAAATGAATGGAAGATGTGCAATATAATATGAATTTAGAGAAGCTGTTGTGAATATTTTTAATGGTTTTCTCAAGATTACCAGTTAACTTTTCTGTTACCTTGAGATATCAAAGCAATATTTTTTCTTGAAATCTTAAGAAAACAAGATACCCTAAAATAAATAAATAATATATCACTGTATGTTCCCATACAATGATGAAATTTGTGCTCTGTATTTGACCCATCACACGTGAGATACACCCAAATGGAGTAGTGGGAAGTTATGTACAGGGGTTAGACAATAAAACTGAAACACCTGGTTTTAGACCAACATTCCTTTCAGACAGCTTCTTCTTGTGTCCACAGTTAATCCTGTTGGATGTGGTTTGTCTTTCTTGGTGGTATGCTGACATTACCCTGGATAACGTGGCTCTTGATACATCACAAATACTTGCTGTTTCGGTCACAGATGCACCAGCAAGACGTGCACCAACAATTTGTCCTCTTTGAACTCTGGTATGTCACCCATAATGTTGTGTCTATTGCAATATTTTGAGCAAAACTGTGCTCTTACCCTGCTAATTGAACCTTCACACTCTGCTCTTACTGGTGCAATGTGCAATTAATGAAGATTGACCACCAGGCTGGTCCAATTTATCCATGAAACCTCCCACACTAAAATGACAGGTGTTTCAGTTTCATTGTCTAACCCCTGTAAGTGCCCCAGGAGCAGTTAGGGAACAGGTGTCTTGCTGAAGGAAATCTATGGGTATGTTGGGGAATTAAACCTGCAACGTTCCTGTCCCAAATAGAAGAGTGTAAACTTTATAGGATTTATATGGAATATATACAACAGCTTTAATCCTTGAATTATTTATTTCCAAGGAACAGCTGTGGCAGAGTGATTAGGGGTGTCGTCCTGTAACCAGTGGGTTGACGATTCAATCCCCCATTCCAGCCATCTCAGTTGTGTCCTCGGGCAAGACACTTCACCTACCTTGCCTACTGATGGTGGTCAGAGGGTCTGGTGGCCCCGATGCATGGCAGCCCTGCCTCTGTCAGTATGCACCAGGTCATGGTTTATGGTTTATGGTGAGTGGTGATGGATGAAGTATCCATATGAGTGGGGGCCTCGTAAATGGGCCCATTGATCTCCCCAAATAGACACTGGTCTTTATTCAAACCTTCACGTCCCTTGGATGAAGGACATGAGGTTAGAAACACTCAGCGTTCTGAGCTCCTCAGGATCCACAAAGGGGTCCCCAAGAATTATTTTCCTTTGACCACTCAGAGCCAGGCAGTGGCCTAAGTAGTACAAAGAAGTCTCTAATTCAATGCCACAGGCATCACACAGACCATTGTCATGGAGCCTCTGAAGGGCCTGTAGGGCAGTCCTATAGACTGTTGTTGAGGTACTGTACCTACAACAGGCTCTGGTCCTTCGAAGTGGACCTGACTGCCAACTTTTGCAAGGTAGTCAGCTCTTTCATTACCATTAACGCCAGTATGTCCTGGTACCCATTTACCAGTAACACTGTTATCTCTCCCCAGTTGGTTGACTACTTCAGCACACTCCAGGGCAACTGTGGCTACAATGTAGCTTCCCACCAGCATTAGTGTATGAATGTGTGAATGTCTGTAAGTGTAAAATGCTTTGGAGTCCAACTATACTTGGTAAAGCACTATATAAGTTCAGTCCATTTACCATTTAATAAGTTACACTACATCAAGCAGGACCTAATGGCAAATGACTTTTCAATAAGTATTTATAAGTATTTTCAATAAGTTGTGATGACTTCCTTGTGTCCTTACACTCAGCTTTGTCAATCAAAATTTTATTTCAGGGTAATAGAACCTATCAGTAATTGTTAGTCTTGGTAATTAGACAATTAAGATCTTTAAGAATTACAACAAATAGCAAATGAAGCAATCTTTTAGCATGGGGCCAGCTTTCCACCTATTAGTATTACACAGAAAAGGACACGTCAGCACAATGGTCATTGTGTTTTTTATTTTTTTTTTGTTATTTAATCTAGTATCTCACTGAGCTGCAACAGCTGGAGACTAGTTGGTGACTGAGGCTGCAAGATGATAAAAATAGATGTTATATGTTTTTTCTTGGTACAGACTTACTGAATTTTGAGTGTTTGCCACCAAGCAACCAGCAAGCCGTGTTTTAAATTATGGCCAGTTTTGCATGTGCAGCTTGGTCGTGTACACTGTTTTGTCACTGATCACACCTGCCTTACACCAATTTGAAGCAGTTATTTATTCCTGTTTGGACTGATGTGTTGTAAAACTTTATTTGTGGATATAAACAAGAAGGAACGTGCTCCTTTTCAGGTTGTTCAGAACTTGGCTGTGAAATTGATAATTGTTTGTTTAGGTGGGTTAATGTTAAATGTGGAGTTTCTGATATTTTTGTGTGTTATACCCGGTTTTACATCTAGTTTTCATGCTTTTATATACAGTATACAGTTATTGTACATATATTTGTTTTTAATTTATATTATTTCTTACATTGTAAAGCACTTTGTGATATTATATCTATGAAAAGTGATTTATAAATAAACTTTACAAACTTACTTGTCAATCAGAATTTTATTTACGGTAATAAAACCTATCAGTAATTGATAGTCTTGGTAATTAGCCTTTTTTGGCAGCTGCCCACATGTTTTTTTAATTTAATTGATTGGAATACTGCTTTGGATTGAAAACAGACTTTTTTTAATAAATCTGTGAATGTTAAGTCAACATTCACACCAATGTTTTCCTGCTTTCTTCTTTCTTTCTTTCTTTCTTTCTTTCTTTCTTTCTTTCTTTCTTTCTTTCTTTCTTTCTTTCTTTCTTTC
>NW_013952449.1:1023888-1026388 GCF_001266775.1 Austrofundulus limnaeus
GTGTACCCCGCCCCTCGCACTGTGACTGCTGGATATGGGCACCAGTGACCCACGCGACCCTGAAAAGGAATAAGCGTGTACAGAAAATGGATGGATAGATGGATAGAGCGAGCCCCTGGTACAGTACCTGTTGCTGACATGCAGACTTTAAACCCCCACCAGCCTTCACCATTTTTTTTTATCAGAAAGAATAGACTTCTTGAACTCATGACCTTTAAATTGAGAACAGTTGTCAGTGAGAGAACTAGCTCCAATCAGGAAGGGCTTTATTACTGGTGGATGAACCAAACCATGCTGGTGAATGGATGGCCATACTTCCTGTTTAGTCAAATGTTATTATCTCACTAAGGCCCCAGCAGAGTCTTTGCCTCTTGCACAGTGATTGCTGGAAATAAACACCAACGACCTCTGTGACCTGAATAAAAAGGGCAGGTAAAGATAATGGATGCTTGAAGTGTTCTGAAACAGTCGAACAACCCACGATGGTTTGTGAAGCCTACTGCAACTATTTTAAGGATTTAAAGGGAAATTTAAACTGGCAAACGAAGCTTGCCTTACAACACAATGAATAAACATTTATCATAGGATCTCCTGATAAGCTCTGAATGTCGTAGTATTAGTACACCACACTATAATATATTAGTACTAAAATAGTAGAGTTAATATACTTTATTTAAAGAATGGAAGTATTTTGGTTTGATCAAGTTCTCCACTTCCTGCACAAATAAAAATAATAATAACAAAATACAGACAAATAAATGCCCAAACGCCTAATTCAGTGGTCTACAAACTTCAGGATGATATTATTTATTTCTTTTGTTGTTCAGACTTTAACCCCCTTAGGTGTTAAGCATGTCCTGGACTGGTTTAGGAAAGTCTTTTTTTTTTTCAAGTGTGTGTGTGTGACTTTCCGTTTTTGTGCTTTTCCTGCTGTTACTGTTCAGCAAGTAATCTTATCCAGCACCATGTGACAGCGACTGTCATTGTAGCAAAGTCATGCACAAAGAAGAAGTGACATGCTGCTTGGAATATGACATTTCATTAATGACATTGTAATTGCCAAATCTGAGAGACTAAGAGAGCTGATAATAACAGCATCTGCTCTCTCTCAACACATGATGAGCACTCCACATACAGGCCGGTTGCCAACCAACACAATGCCCTCCACTTTCACAGAATAATGGCAATCAGCTGTGATCCTTGACATTCCCATGTCTGTGGGTTCCTAACTTAAATTCAAAGCTCTCACTTCTAATTTACTTGTTTTTTGAATAATAATGGCTTCTAGAAACATAAGAGACAATAGTATCTTTATTTAAGGAAATTATATTGTCCACTGTTTCTACTGCTACTACTAGAGTTTCAGAAGAGGATCCTCTTCTGTTACAAAAATTACAAGACTCATAATATTTTATTCTACCTTAAAGGGATCCATGATTACTTGCAACATTAGACATTATTGGATAAACAATTACTTAAACTGTAAACCAAAGACTGTAAAAAAACTGTAGGCTGTTTAGTTTTTCTAAATTAAAAAATTGTCACATTGAGGGAGGGCGCCATTTTATTAACATCGCAAAGCATACTGGGTAAATGATGACATTCACTAGGTGTTCCGGTGCGAGGCTACAAGCTCTTATTATCCACCCTGAAGGTTAATCTTGGACAAAATCTGACGATCAGCACTTTTAAATGAAGGCAAAGCGCCACGACAGAGAGGAAAATGAAATGACTCAAACTGCACCTGAAGATGATGGAGGAAAACAGAGCTGCTTCATGGAAGGTAAACCTCAATTTAGCCTGTTAGCTTTCACTACCTCAACAAATTTTAGATGGATAGCTATAGAAAATCATTTACTTTCAGAAAGTTTCAATAAAGCTGGGTTCACACCGAACAAAGCAGTCAATGCTGGAGTTGAAAGATCAGAACTTTTGCTGCTCGATGTGCCTCGTCAACCAATCAGAGAGACTCTGCTCTGTGACGTAGCGGTGCACTTTCCAACTTGACGGTTTCCTGAATGTTGCCCACTAACCTGAAAAAGAACGGACAGGAGCTCTTTAGCTGAAATCTACCGTCTGTAGTCGATCTTCTGACTGGAGATAATCAGCATCGATGTGGGTCAGCGGCTCGTCAAACTGGGCTCAAGACAAAATTAGTTCTGGAAGCGAGCCCCGTTAGCTTGTGGCTCCAGCAGTGGTGAAACTCACCAAACTCAGACCGCCTCTGAATTATCTGGTAAATTAATTTTCTGGTGAGCGAAACGCTTGCTTGCTCTCAGTAAATAAAGCAAAGCCACTTTCTTTATTTCATCCAGCACTAAACAGAGACCAGCAGAGGACAACCAGAGGGTCTTCCCGACACTCATGACACGTTTTTATGTTCACACTGAACGTGTTGGAGCTAAAAGAGCACAAGCAGCCAACTTAATGTGTTGGGCATGTTTTTGATGCTCAAAATGTGTTCGGTCTGAACGTAGCTTAATATCCATTCAATAGTTAG
>NW_013952449.1:1027632-1043240 GCF_001266775.1 Austrofundulus limnaeus
CACCATGTGTGTGTGTGTGTGTGTGTGTGTGTGTGTGTGTGTGTGTGTGTGTGTGTGTGTGTGATGCAGGGAGACTCTGTTTGTTGCTATAGCAACTCACCAAGCCTCATTTAGACAAACATGCACTCCAAACAGAAAATGAATAATTCTCTTTGACCCTCCTCCTCTTCTTGCTCCCGCTCACTCTATTTCAAAACATCTTGGATTTTTTTTTTTTTTTGAGAAAAGCAGCCTTTAGACCCTCTTCCTCTGGGCTGAAATGGATTTATGATGTGCTGTCAACTTGTGGAGAGAGGAAAAGAGAATACGGAAGCACACTAAACATGTTTTCTTCCCTCCTACTGTAATTTGAAGGGGATAGCGTACAGAAAAAGGGAAACACAGCGGGGGGCTTTTTCATAATCTTCTTCACTGAAAGTCAAAACTGCTTGAGGAAACGTCCTTGTGCACAGAATTGCCTGCTCAAAGCTAATTTTCTTGACAGATTCAGGAAATTTTTGAAAAAGTGATTGAAATGATTAAAAACATGAACGGTGTGTGTGTGTGTGTGTGTGTGGGTGTGTGTGTGTGTGTGTGTGTGTGTGTACAATGACTGAACTTTTAACATAAGTATTACAGCAGGTTGAGACTTTACAAAGAATAAAAGTAAGAACCCAGCACCCTGAGAGGCCATGTTGGTGTTTTGCAATAACTGTGCTTTGCAACTATTCAAAAGAGTCAGCAGCTCAAACTTTCTTTCATGAGCAGAATGTGCCACAAATAATGCCAAATGAAATAGCTTAGCATGCTAAATAATCATTTGTAAAAGCTGAAGAAGATGGATGAGTCATATCGTTCACTGCATCGTTTGTGGTTTATCACTGAGGGAGTTTTTCCTCTCCACTGTCTGATGCTCAGGATGGGAGACGACAATCTGCTGGCTTTATATACTGTGTATATATATATAAACAGTGCAGTCTAACAAACACACAGTCATGGGCAAAAACATCACTCTGCCTTTGGGCGATAAATAAAAAAACAACAACAACAACAACTTCAGCATCCCATGATTTGCTCAGGATGCTTGTTGCTGTGGTTACGAGGAGCAATGACAAATAAGGCCGTTGGCACTAAAGATTCCCCTCACATTCTGTCCTGCCTCACTGAGACTTTCTCCATTTGTCCCCTCTGCAGTGTCTTTTCTTACACTGCTGCTTATTTCAAAACATTGTAAAGAAAAAAAAGGGAGTAAACACATTCGGATTTATATTTTGCAAGATTCAGAAGAGAAGCTCCCTGAACCTTTTGAATATTGTTTTAAGTGTCTTATAATCCACAAGGGATTCTTTGCATCAGACTAACCATTCATTTATGGGTGTGGTATTAAAGTGCCTGTGACATGCATCTCACTCAAACGCAAAAAGTCAAAGAATACATCTTTATATTTAAGAAACTTGACATAATACACACGGTTTTACCTATTTTTTCATATAAATGGCAGGTTTTCTTCAGAATTTGGCTCAGCCAAAATGAAACAGGAAGTGACATCAAAGGGGAACTCCCTGTTTTTATTCTAACATTATTTGAACTCTGACTCCTCATCTTATTGATAGTGACTCAAAATACTCTAAAGGAACATCAAGTTCTTTACAGTCTGTGTTGTTAACTTTGTAGCAACGCTCTGTTTGCATGCAGACATTCCCATTTGACATCACTTCCTGTTACTTCTCATGCATATATCTCAACAACTGTTTATCTCAGCAGAGTAAAATTAGTTTAGCATTACGTTATCAATGTTGTCTTTCCAAAAAATGCATTCATATTTATTGCAAAAAAACTGATGTCACAGGCACTTTAAAGGACTATCTGACAATTCAAACATGCATTTTGACTTGATTTGGTTAATTTTGTTTGGGTTTCTTGCTTAGACTTGAAAGATGTCAATAAATGGGTACAATTATTTTTTTAAAATCAGGCCCTATCTACATTTTATTTCCCTTGTAAACATTACAACATTTTTAGAAATGCTTTGAAACATTTTTAGAAATAGTAAAACAGAAAATGACCCACATGCTGTAGGAACTATGGCAGGCCTATGTGTTTCGCTGTAACCCTGCCACAATAACACACCTGAGACAGGAACAAAGATATGGACAGATGCTCTGAACTATAAACACAAGAAAAAATAGGTGGACGGCAAATACAAGAGCAAAAACCGAAAGATTCTATTGGACCGTGGATGAATTGAAGCTTTTACTTTGTGTCATTGACTGGCAGTCATGTCCGTCCTAATCCACCGACAGAATGGACTCTTTCAGTCAGAGCATTTCGAGAGAGACAGATGCAACGGCTTTCATCATAATGTTCAAAGGGTTCAAGGTAAATTCTTTTAACACAAGTATTTCCATTCATTTCCCACATTTTTCAAACATATACTTGATGTACATAAAACTTTTTAGCAGCATTTTTCTTCTGTGTTACTGACAGTTCAATAAAGTAATAATTTATTTGACCTCAAATTATTTGGTGTAATAAAAAAGGGTTATTTCACTGCGTTCAATGCAATTATTTATTTCATCATTCTTGTCTGTTCATTGAAGTGATTAATAACATGAAGGCTTTGCCGTCAATGAGAATGTGACACAGAACCCAAAGATGTAAAATGGACTTGTAGGCTACTGTAGAAGGTGGATCTATGATGTTGTTTTTAAAAGGTTGTTTTTAGGTTGTCCACATAAGAGCACAATGATGTCACTTAAAGATTTTCTCACTCTGGAACCTGTATTTTGAGCGTACCAAAAAGACTCCAAAGACAAAAAGCTGCAAAGAAACAAACAAACAAATACATAAATAAATAAATAATGTGCATATTCACAAAACCCTGTTCATGGGTGTATGGGCTCTCAGCACTACCTTCTCTTCTGACCCACCAGGTCAACACAGAAGTGGTTATTACCACCATGTTAATTTTGTTTGTGTTGAATCTCGTTGAGCAGCTTTGAAATAAAACATGCAAATTATATAACACGATGTGCAGCTCAATTAGAAGTGCACGTGACTTGTGATGGCACTGAGTCGCACGTTGTTGATAATAATGATTACAGCAAAGATCAGAGTCATTTGAACGGCCCCTTACAATAAACAATTGGTACGGAGTTGTGGAGAGTAAAGAGCTGTTCAAAGTTGTTGTAGTTGTTATTTTATATCTTTATTTCTTCCTTTTAAACCACAGAAACAATCAATTCACCTTGCGGTGGAATACAGCAGCTCAGAGGGGAAAAAAAGGAGAGTTATTCTCGACAAAACACATTTTCCCGCCCACGTGATGTGATGATGTCAACACATGGATTCCTATGTGATGGTGTAATTTGCAAACAGTGTTTTTAATGGCTCTATGAAACAAACGGTACGTCAATATCTGGATACCTCCAAAGAGCTATTTGTCCCATTTACAATAATAATAATAATAATAATAATAATAATAATAATAATAATAATAATAATAATAAATGGAGATCAGTGGGGTCGTAGTGAAAGGAGTAAGGGTGTATTCACACCAGGAAGGTGTTTTGGTTCACGTGTTTGGTCTGGACCAAAAACTGACTTTTTTTGGTGCAGTTTGCATTCACTTTGTGCTTTTTTGCGAGCGGACTATAATTTATTTAAATATTTATTAAAATAAAAAGCATTATTATACAGTATATGATTATATAAATAAGCACAGTTTAGGTTTCATGATTATTAGAACTTTTTCCAAAGGCACATGAAGATGTCACACTACACTCTAAAAATGAAATGTTGGATTTACTTAACCATGTTATGTTACCTGGTTCCACTTAACTGAGTTGAGTAAATTCAAAGCAACATACTCATGTTCTTTGGCTAAAAAAACTGGTATATTGCTTTGAATTTACTCAACTCAGTTAAGTGGAACCAGGTAACATAACATGGGTAAGTAAATCCAACATTTCATTTTTTACAGTGTAACTTTTGAGTTCTGAAACTTTTCAAATGTTGTGCAAAAAAATCTCTTTTTTTACTTCCATAACTCTTTTAAGTACATATTACAAATTTTACATCAAAATGTTTTATCTTTGTCTTCTTTCTCCCAGTGTCCCTCATTGCAATAGAACTTAAAGTTTACACGTCGGCGTGCACACCCAGACTTCTATCACCTTCTTTTCAATTTTTCCTTTAATCATTCTCTTAAAAATTGGAAGGGAAGGGTCTTTTTAACGTTGTATCTCCTACATGAAAGACTGTAGAAACATAAAAACAGTTAAGAAAAAAATGTATTAAGAACCTTTAAGATATGATCTGCAGTTTTTTTTCATAGCAGCTGTTTGAGGTTCATATTTCAGTCTGTGTCTGTTTGCTTTTCATTACATTGGCAGTCAGGGAGTGACACACAGGCATAGGGTTACCATGGTGACCCCAATAAGTCAACTATTGGCTGTTTTAAAAAGTCTTTTGATCCAGATTTCTTAAAAAAAATTCTTACGCAGTTCATAAATCAAAATATGAATATTGTTTTCAAAGTTTAGTCAAATACAACATCATTTTCGATTTTGGGCTGAAGCTGCATTAGTGCCCTCCAATTTTCTTCGAAACTTTCTAGTTTTTTTTTGCTTGTTTTTTTATTAGAACACTTGTAGTTTCAGAAAGTGAATGCATCTTTAGTTCTCATAATTCTTTGTCTATTGTGTCTTCCACTCTATGTTTTTTTACTGCAATGACTTCAGCTTTTTAAATTCTTCATTTATCAAAACAGATACTGTAGCTTGTTTAGGACAATTCAGTTATGGTTTTTTTTTCTTAAATTTTTGAAATTGAACTTATAGTTTTTTACAGATTAAAGATGCACTGTTTGTCTAGTGTTTCCCATTTCATAATAATCTCATTAAAATGGTGAATATATTTTGACACGTCATTGACAAAACACTGGTGCATATAAAGAAAATACCTCTGTAAAATCAAGCCACCCACACAGCCGACAGGTGGGGACCAGTGGGTCAGAACTGGACCAAACCAGTTTTCCTATGTGGGCAGTATGTGCTAGTTGCTCTAAGAGCCACATTTTCCAAGAGCAGAGTTTTGGAAAAGTTTGTTCGTTCAATGGACATCTATGTTTGTTTTTAACAACTTGTCTCATCTAAAACTATTGATTTGTAGGAGGATTGTACAGAAATCCAACCTCCAATAAAACAAAACATTCAGAAAATTGGCAACATCTTGACAGAAGTTTCCTCTGCTATTATTTTATCAAGTTTGTTGAACACCCTGAAGAAACCCACTGAGAAACACACAGTGGTATTAATTTTGTTGCATCTCAATCATTACTCAGAAATAAGCCCCTGGGCTTATTGTCCAGTTGGATTGGGTTTTAGAAATTTTAGAGTTTGTTTTATTTGGTATAAAATAAATAACAGCTTGCAGACATGACACTTTGTCAAACTTACAGATATTGATCTGCTTATTGGTGTTCTCAGAGTGGACAAAAATAAGTTCCTTAAACCCAATAAGCACTTTCAGTAGTGTCCTGATATTTGATACTGACACAGTATCGCCATTAATCATCTGTCTGGAAAAAAGACAAGTTTATTTTTATTTTTTTAAATAATCAGCACTGCAAACAAGAATCAAAAGTAGTGTGTTGTTGGGATTACCAAATGTGACTAACTGGTCTTAAGAAACACAAAAACAAGGTTTGGCATTTAGCCGTTTTTACAAATATTAAGCTAAGATCTAGTGCGATAGTGCAACTGTTCAAAGCATAATAAGTTGGCTCAGTTTATTCTCTTTGTACTTAGCTATTTTTTAAAACTAAATACAAAGTTGCTGTGTAATAATAGATCTTCCTTTTGTAATAAATCTGTTTCTGTTCTTCGACCAGGTGGTCTCACAAGCCATATGTCATGACTCCATCATGTTAGTGAGCCATGGCACAAGCTTATCTTTTCAAATGTCTACAGTTTAGGCTCTGTTACTTATAGCTTCACAGCACAGAGGCACGTTGGGGTGGGTTGGCTTCTCTATCCCAGATTAAATGTGTTGCGCTTCATGTCCAACACAGCTGGTTTCTGGCCCACACCTCGTCTGGTTCTGCGATGCTTGCTTCATTTCTAAAAACTCATGTCTGTGCAGTACTCAGGCTCAGCTACTTTCACATCAGATCTGGATTAAAAAACGCCTTCAATGAGGAAATGTATTTTTGATGCCAAGGAGATATAGTACTAAACTGAAAAGTCTTGTAAGAGCCTCTGTACTCGCTCCGGTTCTTCAGAAAACATACTTTTTAAGTCTGACATGGGATCATTCAAGTAAGGATCAACTGTATCCTGAGATGCCATTTTTTAAAATCATTATGTAATGTTGCCTCTTTTGTTACAACTTCTTTTTTCGCTCTAAGGAAAAGTTGCAAACAGTATGAAGCATTGTTGTTAAGACATCTTGAAGTGGGAGTGTCAGAAACGGTAGGGTGTTCTTAAAGAGACAGAGGTCAATTTCAAGGCTATGATGCAAACTGAAATTTATTTTTGATATTTACAATATTTCACCACAACTGAAGGCAACATGGTTACTTAATTTCTACCTAACGCATCCCTCCTTCCAAGGTAACAGTGCTGACGTGAAAGGTGCCACCCCCAGGGGTGTGACCAGGGTATTCTATTAAATATTATGATTTATGAGGTGCACGTGGGCCTAGCATAACCAGTATTGTTTTGTGTGGTGCTGATTAGGCTCAGGGTAACAGTAGCACTGAGCATGAATGGAGTTTTTAGATTGGAAGAATAAACCATATTCATTCAGGCTTCCACTTTCTTACAAGTCAATCTCAGCCACTAGCAGATGTAGATTTACATTTTTACTGTTCACAAGCTTTACTGGAATCCAGTAACTGGTTCATGATCAATTTTGCTAAATGTCAGACAAATAAATAAGTACAGACAAAGGCAAAAGCCCATGGTCACCACCCCTTTGTTTTTGTATGTAACACAATTGCACAAGAATCTACACTACAAGTCTAATTGGACATTTGTGACTAACTCTATTCTCAGTTAGTCAAATCTAATACTAGCACTCATACAGTTTTGTGATTCTTGTCTGCAGAGCTCATTAAGTCAAGAGAAACTAAATGTCTTTATGTGTTTTCTTCAGAGCGAAAAGGCCTGTAAGACTTACAGAACATAGAAACACGCAGAGGCAGATGCTGTACAGAGACGCTCAGATCGCTTTGACAAATTGTACACAGAAACACTTGAGCAAGTGGAGCCAAGGGTGTCATCAGCCTCTGCCCAAGAGCTCCTCGATGTCACCGAGCATTTAAAGTTATTGCTGTTGTCATGCAAAAGAAGCAGAGAATCAACTCAAATCGCCGGGCTTTATGGCACATTATTTAATATGGCTGCAGACACCAGTTGCTGGAAGGAGAAATCTGTTCAATTCGGGGGTGTTTGTGTGTGCTGACAGCCACAGACATCAGTGTAATGGAGTCTATGTTGATTGAGAGGCTCTGTAGAGGAGTTTGGGGACTAATAACTATTATGAAATTGATAACCTTGGCAGACGTCTGCTCAATTTGCACCTGCTACTGTTTTCAATAAAACAAGAGAAAAGCAACATCATTAAGTATTATGCCCCAAATATGAACCCACTTCATTTTATTCTGTTGTTTCCCACTCTGCTGTGACAAAAGCAAAGCAGAGGGGCGGGCTGGCTGGCGATGGGAAGCTGTTGGCTTGTTGGTTGATGCAAATGAAAGCCTGAAAATGTTCCTGCAGCAGTACTGAACAGATTCGCAATTTTACGCAAACATGAATTTACAGGAAATGTCATCTCGCATTATTGTCTGAGTTTTGCCAAAACATTATTTTTAAGCCTACAACATTATTTCTCCACATAAGATGAATTTAGTCTAAAACTTTGGTATATAAAGTTCAGGGTGATATGCATTCTTTTTTTTAAAGGGGAGGTATTATGTGAAGTCAACTGCTTTGAGCTTTACATCATGTTGTAATGTAATTACCTCATAAAATGCATACCCAGAGTGTTGCTTTGACTCATTGATACACGTTTGAGTAATCTTTGAATCTCCTGTGGTAGTCATGTTGAGCTGCCTAAAGACCTGCTGGTACAAAGTCCCGCCTATTTGTACAAGGCTCCTCCCTGGAATTTAGTCCCTCAGCAGCGCTCCACCTTAACCCCAGATTTACACTACATGTGTCTCAGCTCCGCTGCACTGCGCTGCGCAGGTCACTGCTGTTCGCTTGTGTCTCAATTTATACAGACTCCGCTCTGACAGAGAGTGTGAAGGAAAGAGATCGCACGATAAATCCAGTGATGTGGAAGTCAGAGCAAAAAATAATTAATTCTGTGAAAGACGAACTCTAAACACAACTGAAAACATTGATATTAAGGCTTTTGATATCTATGTTGAATCTGTCTTGCTGTTGGCTTTCTAAAACTTCTGATTTCAAAATAAAATCCATGTGTATCGTGTGTGTACACATACTGTATGCTTCATGCTACATGTTTCCATCTGCTTCCCAAACGGAACGATACATTCTGACAGCATTTGTGTAGAAATATATCCGTATATTTATTAATATAACTGGGATTTCGACATTATTCCACAAATTATCCTGCCTAAAAGTGTCTTATTTTGAAAATACGGATGTTGTGCTCGTTTCTTTTCCTGTTGGTGCGATGTAATCTGTAAAAATTGACTCCGGCGCTGCTCTGGCATCCGTCAAAAATAGGATCTGTTCTAATTTTGACGGATCGCCGTCCGCTCACCGCCATCCTGCGCAGCCAGTGTAAACACTCTCATTGATTATAATGGGTGCGTATTTGCTGCGGAGGTCAGACCGGAGCGGAGTGGAGCTGGAACGCATGTAGTGTAAATTAGGCTTAAGCTGCCAGGTGAACAGCCTGCACTAGAAGCCTTTTTTAAAAGGTCAAAATCCTTTCAGGTTTTACTCAAAAGACAAGTACAGTATATTTAACTGAATAGAATTATCTGATTTTAGTAATCGGTTGGATCTTTGAACAATGTCTAAATAAACTCTAAAGTTTACATAAGTGCTGTACATTCTATAAATATGTATTAAGATTTACAGGGTGCTTATGTGTGTGTGTGTGTGTGTGTGTGTGTGTGTGTGTGTGTGTGTGTGTGTGTGTGTGCGTGCGCACTTTTTTAATCTGCCTTATCACTTGTTTCCTTGCTGTATGTTGTTGCATATTACGTGATGGTACCCATCCATCTACTCCTCCACCCACCCAAGCACAAACCATGGCAGCCATCCAGAATGCCTCGTAGGAGCTCAACGAGGCAGAAAACTATAAAAGTTACTCTTAAAAGTTGGGCTGTTTCAGGAGTGAATGCTCCTTCAAGGGCTGATGAGAGCTTCTTGTGCATGTCGGCGCTGAAGGGAGGAGCTGCTCCCACTACAGAAAGAGTTAGGCTTTCAGTCGTCACAGCAACAACACCGGGGTTGTAATTTAAACAAAATGTAAAATAATGTAAAGGGTTGGGGAGGTGCTAGATTATTGTTATTAACAACAACAACAACGGAATGCAATTACCCGACCTAACAAATTGCATCCCTCTGTTATTTTTCTATAGTCAAAGCCTTTTAATGCTTGTTTTTGTATGGAATATTTGATTTGCCATGCACAACCGGTCATCATCTCCCTACTCACTGTGGATTATGTTCTGTGAGAATAAAGAAAACAAAATCTAAAACAAAGAAACAAAAACACACTGGTGTTTAAGTGTCCAGCCATAAGACAGAACTTCAGAAAACAGGAAAAGGACACTTTGGCCCATAAGGTTCTAAAACAATAAATAAATAACAGAATGTTCAGTTATGGACACAATGCTAAACACATTAAGTTTTCTACGACAATTTAAATGTTAAGTTTGCATCTGTGCTCATTATCGACAGCAGGCTGGGAATAATAGGGATTGTGCACTCTGTATTAGACACATAAAATTAAAAATCAATGTTCATGTATAAAGTACATTTAAGTTTTGTACATTTCAGTTTTAAGGGGAAGGGGTTACACAAAAACAACTTTTTTGAGTTACATATTGTTATAATGTCGTCACCTCAAAAAAATAAATAAATGATTTAAAAAAAGAGTGTTGCTTTGACTTATTCATGCATGTTTGAGAAGTCCTTGAATCTCCTGGTAGCCATGTGGAGCTCCCTAAATGCTTACCGGTACAAAGCACCACCTATTTACACAAAGCTCCTCCCTGGAGCTCAGTCTGCAGCCGAGCTCCTGCCCCACACAGCTCCACCACTAGCGGCTGTTCCAGCAAACACCTGGTGGAACTGCGCGTCTGTTGAGCTTGCAATACTGACTACTTTTTTAACACATTGCAAAACATATCTTAAAAATGGTGAATGTTCATTATTTCATTGCAAATCTTTATATTGATCTATATGTATAGTGTCTTCACAAATGTAGCATCACACTGACATACACGTATAACAGGATAACTGGTACAATTATTACTGAGCTGAAAGCTTTTATAAGAACATCTGTGCTCACTCTGGTTCTTTAGAAAACAAACAGGAGTGTTAAAATTTCAGTGTTAAACTTTTGGGTGTTGATTTAACACTCCCTAGTGTTATTTTAACACTTTCTGAGTAAACTGACACCCAGTGTTGGTGTTAATTCACAGTGTTGATTTCCTCAGTGTTGTCTCAACACTGGACAGTGTTAAATAAGCTCCACCCACAGTTAAGTCTTATATAACACTTAACAGTGTTGTTATATGACACCATGCAGTGTTAAAAGAAGTATTGTGAAAAGCCCCGCCCTCTTCCACCTCATGTCAGACAGACCAGCATTTACCCAGCATTCCTTGCTGAGAAATCTTGCAGAAATGATGTTTTTGTATGTTTATGACCATTAAAGAAGTTCATGAGAGTAAAAATTAGTTGTTCTGGTTTGTTTTCTTGTTCAGTTTGATCAAGTTGTTCAACTTTAAGTTTATGTTATTGGCCAAAAATTGACATCCTGAGTGAGAGGTCTGTCCTGGTGTATGAAGAGTGACTCCATTTTACTTTTCCACTAACTACTGAGAGTTGATATTAACTCTGAGTGTTAAATGTATACTCTCAATTTGATGGTGTGTTAAAACCTTGTGGTGTCTGTTAATCTTACAAACACCACAATTTCCTTTGTTAATAAATAATAATAATAATACACTGGTGTTACTTTTAACACTGCTGAAATGTTACTATGACACTCAGTATTGTTGAATATTTAACACTGGCTGGTATTACACTATATTTTAACACTAACACTATTTTTACGTTAGTGTGACACCAAGAATTGTTGAGTATTAAACACTGGTTGATGTTAAATTAACAAAGTAATAAGCGTTATAATTTAACACTTTCACAAATGTTATTTTAACACCAGCAAGTGCGGAGACACATAGACACTTTGTCGGTGTTAAAATTAACACTGTGGGTGTTAAATTAACACTGGCATTTTTGCTGTGCAGGGTCCGGCATCGGATCATTCAAATAAGGTTCAACTGAATGTTATTTTCCAAAACCGATATTATACAATTTTGCTTATTTTTTACAACAGCGTGCTTATGAAAGGTTGTAAACGGCATAACACACTGTTGTGACAATGCGCTGAAGTGGGAGTGTCAGAAACGGTAGGAGGTTCTTAAAGAGACAGAGGCCAATTTATAAGTGTTTCGACAGACTATGATGCAAAGTCAAATTTATTTTTGATATATACAGCATTTTCATAACAACTGACAGTAACATAGTCACTTGTATGTGGTGTAGAATTTAACTGTGCCTGGAAAATACACAATAACCCCTCCTCCTTTTAATATAACCAGAAATGCATGAATGTTTGCTTTATATTCACATCAAAGCCCCCTGAATTGTAATAGAATGTAATTATGAGATGCCTAAAGATTTCTACCCCTATATATATAGTATAGTAATACATAACCATTGCCCTAATGTTGAACCAGTTATAAATACTGCTGTAATATTCAGTATGTAATGTAAATCAATAAATACACCATAATCTAATTAAAGGACTCAATATCACAAGTTCACAAGTAAGCAGCACATACCTTTGCTGCTCCCAGGACTGTGGATGTTTAATTTACTGATAACTGGGGATGTTAGGGAACTGTGTTTTCAGCAACTTTCTCTTGACATGATAATTAATCCGTGCTGTGCAAAAGGTACATTCAGCCGGACCAGGAAGTTTAAAATTGCTTTTTTTTTTTTTTGGAAAGTTGTAGTAAATTACAATAATTTCATCTCATTTTTCTTACTTGCTTCCTTTCTGTTTAAAGGAAACAAGTTCCAGAGCACTCTGAGTCACAGAAACAGATTGGAGTGTATGAGAGTACATGCATGCAGTTGGTGTATCAGTGGACATACAGTATAAGGATTAAGTTAGTTATTCAGTTAGTGCAGCTGAACATGGCCTGTTGTTAAAAAGTTCAAATGGTTGCGTTTGTATTTAAGCGCTGTAAAAATTAGCATTTTTATGTGTTAAACAGTCGATGTCTGAGGGTTCCAAAGAGTATTAACTGTTATCACCAACTGCTGAAAAGACTGAGTCAGAGTGATAATGTCTATGGTCCATATCTGTGTGTATGTGACCGTCTGTTAACATATCTCATAGAATATCTCATAAACCACTGCACAAATTTTAATAAAACTCTCAGAAAGCAATCACTGGATGAACATCTTCGACTGATTAATTTATGGAGTCAAACTGATTGCAAATGGCTGCCACGGCCAACTGACCTTAGAAAACACCCGAACGGCTATAACTCAGTCAGTTTTACGGATATTAGCCTAAAATTGAATGTGATTGTAGCTGAGAGTCATTAACGGCACACACACAGAGCGTGACATCTCTTGATATTGCATGAGATTGTGCATAACATTATTTTTCAGGGTCGACCAAAATGGCTACAACTCTGTTATTTTTCAGTTTGGCTTCAAAGGTGATGGGGTGATGAGGATTACTCTGAAGTGCCTGTGACATGCATATCGGTCAACAATTTTTAAAGTCAAGGAAAACATCTTTATATTTTGGAAACTTGACATTATTTGTGATTGTACGCATTTTGCCACATAATTGGCATATTTTCTTTTGAACTTGGCTCAGCCAAAGTGAAACAGGAAGTGACATCAAAGGAGAACTCCTGGTCTTTGAAACATTATTATTTGAACTCTGACTGTTCTTCATCTCTCTGATAGTGACTCATAATTGTTAAAAGAAACATCCGATTCTTCTCTACAGTCTGTGTTAGCTGTTGTAGCAAGTTCTGTTTACATTCAGACGTTCCTCTATGTCATCACTTCCTGTTACTTTGCATGCAAATATCTGAACAACTCTTCATCGCAGCTGTTTTCTTTTGCAATATAGCATCAATGATATCTTTCCAAAGATTAATTTGTATTTATTACAAAAATTTCATCACACATGCCCTTTAATATTGGCTAAGCCTTTTATTGCACAACTTTTGAGTTTTATTGTACAACTGCTTTGTCTTTAGTTATAAAACAGTCAATTGTTGCCAAACCCAAAGGTTTAAAAGGCACACTTCAGCACTGGGACTATCCCCCTCAGTTGAAACAGTGCTTCCACATGACCTGAGCAGGGAAACTCTTGGCTGACACCATGACAAATGAAATTGTTTTGCGGTGGGTTAGCAGCTTTTTTTGCACTGAGGTGAAGAAGCTTCCACTGCTGTCTTTTTACACACTCATACCTTCCCAAGCTGCAGAGCACAAATACACACTCACTCCTGTTTTCATTGGCCGGGAACTGGCAGGAACCGGAATTTCAATAACAGCCAATATCAGGTGAATAAAAGCAATTTCTTTCACAGAGAAGAAAGATAAAGACGCCAAGCAGTGACAGTATGACAGATAAGAAGCGAGAGCAGAATCTGTGTGAAAACTAGCTTGAAAAGCAAACTGGGAGAGAAGGTTCAAACCCAACATGTATGGTTTCTTCACCTGGATTGGATTTTTATCACGTTCCAAATCACAGACAAACTCCACAACCCATCTGAGACTGGAAACAAGATGTGTGTTAGAGATGTGAAATGTCTTTTTCAAATTATTCAAATTTTCTAAATTCTGACATTGGACAATTTGACACACTGAGTATGGATCATGTAAGATAATTGGTTCAGAGGAAAAACAGTAGTGTCCAAAAATGTGACAAAATCTGAAAAAATATGCAATTCGACAAATCAGAGCTAAAACATGAGTGATGGGTTCATTTCAGTGCCACATTGTTCACAATACCACATAGTGATTGTGCCATTTGTGTGTTATCTGATCTGTTTCTTTTTTATTCTTTTTCCAGTCACTTTTGATAATTAGGTTTATTCCCATTTTGGTCATTGTGTTCAATTTTCTTTGTTTTGTCATTCTCATGTTTAGTTCTGTTATTTGTATTTTCCTTTTAACCAGTCTGATTTATCCAGACCTCTTTGTCTCTTCTGCTATGAAACATAAACATATAAAACATTAATGCGTATATGAAATGCAGTTAATCAATCGAAAAATATTCTTCAATCATTTTCCTCTGTCTCTGTGTCCATCCAAATGTGTCTCAGTTATGATACCTCTACTGTTACTCCTCCACCTATTTGAGCCCAAAGGTGGCATTAATAATTAATACTTTTAGTCATTATTTCAAACTAAATAGAAAAGGTAATGGACATTTTGAAAGTTTCAAAGAAGAAAAAAAATCACATTTTCACTTCCATGGCAATCACCCTGTCAAATGTGCCCGTCACATACAGTATATTATCCTTCCATGTGGAGGATATGAAGCAGAAGTAATGACACATAATGAGTCTTATTTTAAGCTTCTATTTCCTGTTGTACTTACTGTCTGGAATGTGTTGTTTTTGTTGCATTGCTTGGTGCAGTAATGACCTCCTGTTGCGTTTTCACATGGCGATCATTCAGGCTGTATCTAATCTAATTCTGATGACGTCTCAACTTAAAGGTTTTTTTTTTCTACAGAAAGTGTTACCGAATAGTGAATGCATGTATACTAGGTTGTACAGAGCGACAAATAATTAAATAAATTAAACCTATTGTTCCTTAAAAGAACGAGTAATGAGTAATACGTTTCCTAGTTTTAAACTAGGATCAACTTTTGTTGAAAGTGATGACCTTATAGCTGTTTAGAATTAAAATCACAGGACATGTTGATTTATCTCAGTTATCACATTATGTTTTAGCTCAATACATGCAGAATTGACTGAGGTATGGCCATTTCTTGATATGGCTTTTAGCTGTGGTGGCCATCTAAAATAAGATAGACTCTTTAAAGTATTCATTTTAAAATGAACATCCAATGATTAATTTCTGAAAATTTGAATAAAATCTATCCAGTTGGTCATGAGACATTTTTTTAACAGGCTTTAAAAAATCATATACAAGGAAATTGCAGAATTTGTTAGTACTCCTAATATAGGGATCACTCTTAGCTACTATCACACACAATTTGTGCTTGTAAAACTAAGTTATACACATTTGAAAAAAATGGTCATATAAGGCAATGATTCTCATCCTGAGGGGCCCGCCTAAGGG
>NW_013952449.1:1043870-1044502 GCF_001266775.1 Austrofundulus limnaeus
GGGGGGGGGGATAACACTGTCTGCTCAATTTATTTTATGCATAAAAAAACAAGCCCGTCCATTATCTTTATCACTTCTTCCTTTCAGGATCATGGCAGGACTATGGTGTTCATATCCAGCAGTCACTGTGTGAGGGACGGGCTACACACTGGGCAGGTCAGAAGTCCACCACAGGGATGCATAGAGACAAACAAGACAAACAACCATTCATGATTTCACTCGCAATTTAGAGTTATGAGTTAGCCTAACAGTCATGTTTTTGGTCTATGGGAGGGAACTGGAGTACCCAGAGAAAACCCACACACGCATGGAGAGAACATGCAAACTCTACCCAGAAAATATGTCTGAGAAACATAAAAGGATTTGCCCTCATCAAACAAGAAAAAAAAATCAATGCCTCATCAGTTACCTTGACTTTAGATTTATAGAAACACAGGACACTTCTCAGCCAAAGAAGGTAGTTTGTGGTGATAAGCTGTCTAATGACAACATATAATGATAATAATGCATCATATAATGATAATACTGCATCATATAATGATAATACTGCATCATATAATGATAATACTGCATCATATAATGATAATACTGCATCATATAACGATAATACTACATCATATAATGATAATACT
>NW_013952449.1:1044797-1050765 GCF_001266775.1 Austrofundulus limnaeus
TGATAATACTGCATCATATAATGATAATACTGCATCATATAACGATAATACTGCATCATATAACGATAATACTGCATCATATAACGATAATACTACATCATATAATGATAATACTGCATCATATAATGATAATACTGCATCATATAATGATAATACTGCATCATCTAACGATAATACTACATCATATAATGATAATACTGCATCATATAATGATAATACTACATCATATAATGATAATACTACATCATATAATGATAATACTGCATCATATAATGATAAAGAGATAAAGATCGAACATGTCTTTGGGAGAGGTGGGGAGTAGCAAGGGATGGGAGGGCTGAGCTTGGCTTGGAAGTAAAAAAAAGAGGGGCCTTGAAGAAAATAGGTTGGGAACCACTGACACAGGGCACCTAGTACGTTTATGATGGTTTTTAAATGCCTTCAAAGAAGTCTGTCTTAAAAAAACAGAGTCACCGTATTTAACCTGGTGACCAGCAGACATTCCTCTAAATCAATCCTCCACATGGTTGCTCTTTATTTACTCTGCAGCTTTCCTCATATCCACTTCTCCCTCTACTTGTACAAAAGAGCCATGTTTATTACCCCCACCCATCTAACGTAGCACTGCTGTGTAAAATCATTAGCAGAAAGCCTTTTCATTGTGTAATTATTATTGATTCAACAACAAGCTGTTTCAGCCATCAGAATACGCTGAAAGCAGCAGCAGCGGCAACAAATCTACAAGTTATTAGCTTTGGTTTTAGGAACGGCTGCCGATATGAGAGATAAGAAACAGGAAAGAAATGTGGGCTAGTCATTCTGACTTGTTTAAAGAGCTAAAAAGAGTTAGAAAAAGATCAGTGTTACAGGATTAACCTTCTGTTGTGTTCATTCATCACTAACAACGTTTGTGTTCCGATTTTGGACAATATATCGAATTAGATTCTGAACTCATTCAACATGTTTATGAGTAAGAAAACGATCCAACAAACTTACAAACAAATTTGTACAAGTACACAGATGAAACTTGTGCTGTTTATGACTTGATTATAATTGAGTGTCAGTGTTTCAATCAAGAGGATGTTTTGAGATTTTGGTCAAAACTGACCACATTTTATTATTACAAAGACAGCACATGTATTGCTGAAGACTGTCAATATATTGATTAGAGCACGTGTCAAATGCATGGCACACGGGCCACATGTGGCCCACCACAGCATTTTATGTGGCACTGCTTTAAAGCTTTAAAGCCTTTAAAGCCATTGACCATAAACTACATCTCCCATAATGTTTGTCGACTGTTTTACACACAGAATAGCATCATCCCACAACTAGGTGGAGGGTCGTAGGGTTCAAAAGTAGCTGGCAAAATGTGCTGTGTAAAAACTCCATTTGGCTGCATTTTTGCTGGCTACTTTTGTGGTGTCCCAGTTGTTCTGGGAATTGGGAATTTCTCACCTACAAGTTGTAAATTTAAACTGAAATGCCCTTCCAGTGGGAATTGCTTGTCAGAAAGTGGGAGGGTTCAAAATTCAATATGGCATCTACTTACCACAACTCAACATCGAGTAAAACTCACTTACTTTTAATAGTATTTTCGTATTATTTATTTCACATTTAGTCAGTTGTACACAATATTTTTCAGTGTTTGTAACAGGATGTGTTAAAATGTTTCTATGCAAGAAATACCATGTAGAGCTAAGTTATTGTTTGCTAGCTGTGCTCAGCTATAGTGATGAGATGAGGAACGTGATGTTTCATGTTTAATCAGTTATTTACAACTGGCACTTTAAGGGCCACCATAAAGGTCATGTGGCCTGTGGTAAAAATGAGTTTTACACCCCTGGACTAGAGTCTCTAAGGCTGTGCCCAAAACGGCAGGCCAGGTCCTCCGGAGAACAAAGCCTACCCAGTCGAGGTGGGCCGGATCCTTGGTAGACCGGGAAGACTGGAAAAAAGAGGCTGTGAATTTGGACGGTCAAGCTAGCCTCCCATCCTTACCCCGGCGTACGTCATATCACCTAGCAACCGTGAAGACGCTAAGCAGAAGCAAAATGAGATCAAAATTAGAAAAATATCAATATATTAGCATTATTTAATAGCACAAAACAATAAAATTAACGTAAAGGTAACATTTGAAGAACTAATTGACCCGCTGTAGGTGCATGTTTATTTCATGTTTTTTTCTGACAAAAATAATATATAAAAACATGTCTATACAAATAATAAAAGGTATTAAAATTACAATCACTTAAAAAAATATCTTTTTATATTGCCATATTTTTAAATAAAACATATTATTTTCCCTCACTTCGTACGCCATTACTAGCATAAAAAATCTCTGGTCGGGCCGCAATGCATTATGGGATATGCTGGGCCAGGAAGGATCCATCGGACCAGTCCTTCGATTCGGGCCAAAAGAAGGACGCATTTGTCGGACGCATCGAAGGAGTCTTCAGTTTTGGACGGCCTTCGTCGCAGCGCTGTGACGTATGCGGCCGATGAATTCGGCCTTTGGAGGACCCGGACCACCATTTTGGACACAGCCTAAGTCAGGTCCTCTTGATGAGTCTTCTTTGTTGAAACGTTTCATCTCTTCTCCAAGAAACTTCTTCAGTCTGAGGAATTGCAGGTAAACTCATTCTCATAAGCAGTACCTTCACAGTAGCTTTGTTTAATTGTGCAAAATTCTTTGATCAGATTGAAATTTATTTGGCATAAATAACCTGAATATATTGTTTATATGGTCACAAAATTAATCTGATCATGGCAAGTGTTTACATGCACCAGGCTTTTATTTGGAATAAAAGTACTGACATGCGCAGAGTTATCAACTCTCCCTAAAAGAAAAAAAACAAAAAACAGAAGAAGTTCTATTTCTGTGATGACTATAAACAAAAACTGTGTTTTCTGAGCACCTAGAATGGTAAATGGTAATGGTAAATGGTAAATGGTACTGAACTTATAGAGCYCTTTTCAAGTTCCTCCGGACCCCCAAAGCGCTTTACACTAACAGACATTCACCCATTCACACTCACATTCACACACTGATGATGGCAAACTACACTGTAGCCACAGCTGCCCTGGGGCACACTGACAGAGGTGGGGCTGCCATGCATCGGCGCCACCGGACCCTCTGACCACCATCAGTAGGCAAGGTGGGTGAAGTGTCTTGCCCAAGGACACAACGACTGAGACGGCTGGACGGGGGATCGAACCAGTGACCTTCTGGTTCCAGGACGACTCCCCTAACCACTCCGCCACAGCAGAATGGGCCAATGGTATGGTTTTAATAACAGTGGAGACATAACTTTACTCCCTGTTTGAGCTACAAGCAAAGTAACAAATGCTGTTTGTCTTCCTTCTTTACTGGATGAGAGAGCAGGAGGAAATAAACATAACTGACCAATTTACTTCCCTGATATATTAGCATCTAGCTTGGCGGAAATACAATCATGTTGACATCAAGTGCACATGCGCAGTCAGGCCAATTTTTTACAACCATAATAGCAAGATCAGATTGTTTACATGCACGTCGTTCGGATTATCAATCGGCATAAACCACCCCTCACATTTGGATTACAAATTCATTCTGATCGAATCAGATCAGAACATTCCAACTACATGATACATTTTTATTCCGATTGCTTATACCCATGTAAACATAGCTACTGTGAATCAACCAGTTTACCAGTGAAACCCTAAACTGGTTGTTCGCATGCAAAAGAGGACCATCAGCATTACAATCAATCATTAGGCAAACTCTAATCTAGATTTAATGTATGTTTTTTTGTCTTTCTCTTTGCTTCCCTCCCTTAAAGCTTAGACTGGTGAAGAATTTGGGCAACAGTCGTAGCTCTGTCCCTCCCATCCCACTTGTTGCATCTTGTATATCCTTCAGAGTGTCCATGGATGTCTTGGTGGTTTCTCCCAGTATTCTCCTTCTTACACAGTCACTCAATTTGTGAGAACGACCTGTCCTTCGTAGATTTACACATGTCCCCTATTCCTTCCATTACTTGATGATGGATTTATAACTACTTGGGATGTTTAGGGCCATGAAATAGTGCTGGGTGGTATACCGTTTTGTACCGAATACCGGTTTTTCTTTTTATTACGATATGAGTTTTTTTGAATACCGGACATTCCGGTTTAAATAGCGGAACGTTTCGTCGTGGCCGCCAGTGAACTGTTGTTTCCCGGGGGACATTTTTCCTTGCTGCACTGCTATGTGCGTTAGCATGCTAATGTTTAGAGCAGCTAGTTGCAGCAGCGGGTGGCGATTCCACTGCTTATATTGACTGACGTTTAAAAAAACATCCCGTTTTCGCCGTCGCTGAATGTAGTAAACACCTTTTCAGTGACGTGCACAGTTAGATTTAACGCGATTAGTTAATATGGAGACGTTATGCTGATGGAGACTTAACGTAGTTTTATTGTGAAAAGCCTGCAGGAAGTAGTTCGTAGTGGAGTTGGAATTGACTGATGTGCAAGGTGAGTCGTGCTGATAAGCTTTAATAAATAACATAAAACAATAAATCCTATCATAATCTTTTCTTAACCGTCCTCCTTCACAACTGGACCAAAATGCATGACTACTGTCTCCAACCACCAGTCAGAGAAGAACAGACACAGAGGAGGGAAACAGAGACACAGACAGAGGTACAGTAAAAGAAAAAAAGTCAATAAGCAGGGTTTGTACATTTTATTATCAGCTGAGCTGTGATGAAAAGAAAAATACAGTCAAATACTGTGAAACCGGTGAAATTGTTGAAAATACCGTGATATAAAATTTTGATCATATCGCCCAGATCTACCATGAAGATTCTTCTGTACCCATCCCCTGACTTTTACTTTTAAATAATATTTTCTTTGAGTTGAATTAGGACTGTCAGTTTAAAGGGGTTACATATTTATGCAGTTACCTGTTTACAGTGCATGTGAAGAGTATTTAAATGTTATTACTCTTTACAAATTTATTTCAATTTTTCATTTTAAAGTTTTTTTTTTATTTAGTTTTTTTTTTTTTTGGGGGGGGGGGGGAGGTCACTTTATATGGACTATGCTTGCTTTATAGAAATAAAAGTATAAACCATCCAAAGTGGTGAATACTTTTTAAAGGCACTGTACAAGGAGTTGCAATCACTTTACAGCTGCAGGTTCTAGACACCTGACCCAGCACAATGCACTCGCTTAATATATACAACTGATTAACTTATGGAGACAAATTAATTCCCGATTTCTGCAGGAGCCAACCAATATAGTCAACTGTGTGTCTGTTAGCCAAATTACTTATGAACTGCTGGATGGATTTTTAATGAACCTTTCAGAAAATAATCAGTGGATGTATACTGACAAGTGATTAACTTTTTTGGAGCCATCCACTGTTGACCTTTATAAAACCCCAAAATGGGAATAATTCAATCAATTTTACAGATATTGCACTGAAATTTGGAGTGGTAGTCATTGAGAGTCATCACCAACACAGTCTAAGGGCTCCTTTTAGCATGATATCTTGGTTAACAAGAAATTAGTGTGAAACTCTATTATGACAGGTGTACGGCCATATACATTCTGTCAAGGAATGCTCACCTTAGAATTCTGTTTGTGTTGAGAACCTTTATATTTAACACATTGTAATTGTGCAATTACAAATCCATTACACAGTTCCAATCCATATCAGGGTTGTACGGTTAATGCGGCAATTCAGATAAAGAGAAAAGCAAATTCACAGAGGCACATTGTCATGACATAATCCCTGCACTGTGGGGCCAGAAACCCCTCATTCTTCTCCCATGACACTATCAGCCAGCAGCCACAATGGCAAATCCCACTGTTGTTGGAGGAAGACAAGGAATTACTTCCTGTGTCAGATTAGGTTTATCTTAGCGAGGCTGAGAGTTATTATTATTGTGAACGATACAGCTTACGCACACACACACACACACACACACACACACACACACAC
>NW_013952449.1:1050779-1052583 GCF_001266775.1 Austrofundulus limnaeus
AAAAAAAAAAAAAAAAAAAACAGGAAGCTGTCCACAAAGAGAGGGTCTTCAGAATATCACACAGAGTAATGACTCTGACCCCAAAGGTCAAGCGAGAGAAGCTTGCAAAAGGGACAACGGAACTTTAACAGATTATTCGAGTTAGTAAAATAAATGCATCTTCAGTGTTGGGTGATAAATACAATACAACGGTAAAACAAACTTTTATTAGAAGTTTTAAACATTAGTAGTTTATACTGTAGTAACAATAAATCAATAATATGAAACAGTTATGAACGTCAGATCTTTCACCGCTCGATGCATCTTGACAACCAATCAGAGACTCATTTTTTCTCCACGTGACAGTTTCCCGATTGTTGCCCACAAACAGACGGACAGGAGCTCTTTAGCTGAAATCGACCATCCGCAGTTGGTGTTCTGGCTGGAGATATCAGCACCAATGTGGGTCAGCAGCTCGTTAAACTGAACTGGGCTCGGGACAAAAAAATAGTCCGTCAGCATGCAGCTCCTGGACTGGCAAAACTAACCAAACAAACCGCCTCTAAATCATCTGGTAAATTAATTATCTGGTGAGCGCAATGTTCGCTTGCTCTTTAGTAAATAAAGCAAAGCCATTTTCTTTATTTTATCTTTATTTCACCCGCCGCAGACAGACCGGAAAAAAACCAAGATGCTCCTCCCTCTTCAGACGCGCGTCTAGTCTCCCGGTCTGAACGTAGCACGTCCAGCTGGAGGCGTTGGGCGCTGTTTTGCTGCTCAAAACACGTTTGGTGTGAAGGTAGCATAAGAGTGATATGTTTTCGTAGTCTGGTGGAGCTGTGTGTGGGAGGCGTGGGGGAGGGGTGCTCTGTGAGGCGGAAGCTCGGCTGCAGACTGAGCTCCAGGGAGGAGCTTTGTGTAAATAGGCGGTGCTTTGTACCAGCAAGTTTAGGCAGCTCCACATGGCTACAGGAGATTCAAGGATTTCTCAAACGGGTATGAATGAGTCAAAGCAACACTCTGGGTGTTTTTTTTGGTTTTTTTTATGCGAGAATGACATTCTAACATGAAAAAAAAGATTTTGCATAATACCCGGCCCCCCTTTCCCCCCACCATGCGTTTTTCGTACCTTTTACAAAAAGGCACAAAAACCTTTCTTAGTTGTTTTACCTTTCTTAGTTGTTTACAGTTTGATTGTGTGCAGCACTGAGAGTGCTTTGTGGCTGCAGGCTGAAAGGGAAACAGAGGTACAACAGGGGAACAGTATGTAGAGGTAAATCTGCTACCATCTGTGCATTATATAACTGCACAAGCAGCTTGGAAATATCACTCACATCACACCCTATGAAATAAGGTAAAGCCTTGGTAATGCTACCTCTGTGATTACCATTGGCTCTATTTTTTTCTTCTGATGCAAATGTTAAAACCCTTTTTTTCTTTTCCCTTGTTTTCAGTTCATCCATACCAAACACATCCACCACACGTAGAAGCAGAAATGCCAGAACAAATGGAATGAAGCCGGAGTGCGAAATTGTGCATTGTAGACTTTTATTTTCCTTTTTCTCCCCATCTTTGCATTCGTCTCTCTACTTTCTTCAAGATAACATTTTAAGTTTACAAGAAGCCAATATTCAAATACAGTCTTTTAGAGGTCCACAAACTGAAATTATTATCAAAACATAAAAAAAACTTATTGTGTCAATGCTGAGACAGCACTCATACTTTTGTTTTTTTTTTTCCTGCTTATGGTCTCTACTACGTTTTTACTTAGTCTGTACCTACCTATGTCAGCACACACACACACACACACACACACACACACACA
>NW_013952449.1:1052703-1053839 GCF_001266775.1 Austrofundulus limnaeus
TATATATACTGTATATATACAGTATATATATATACACACACAGCATATATGTGGACTTTAATTGTATAAAAAATCAAATCATTAAAAGGCTTTGCTGTTTAATTCTACATCAGCATACTTGTTTGTTTTTTTAGCCTACTTTTTTGTTAGTCTGTGCTGTCCTCTCTGTTTTGCTCATTTTAGCCTCCATCTACTGTTCTGCTGGTTTAAGCTTTAAGTTACAGTTCTAATTTATTTTACCCATGTTGCTGATTTTAGATTTTAGCAACTGCTTGACCAATTTTAGCTTTAGCTAATGCTTTGGTAAAACAGCATGTACATAATCAATAGGGCTGGGTTAAAAAAATGATTTAATCGATCTGGATCGATTCTCGATCAAATTTGGGAAGATTGATTCATAAGTCATGAGATCCATTTTTTTCCTCATGGGTGTTGTGTGCGCTGAAGCTGTGCAGTTCAATCAATCAATCAATCAATCAATCAATCAATCAATCAATCAACCAATCAATCATTCAATCTTTTATTTAGACTCACACATGGTCCATAGTAAACAAAAACAACAAAACAACAATAATGTTTAGCCATTTTCATGTTTTAGCTTCTGATATGCTGTTTTTTGCTTTTAAGTACTGTTTGGCTCACAGTGGCTTTTAGCTAGAGTTTTGTTTATTTGAGCTTTAGTTTTGCTCATTTGGCCAAACATTTGCAGTTACCATTGGATCCTTCTGTAAGGGAACATCATTTCTCTTATTGGTCATTGCTCAGAGGTGACAAACTGTTAGAAAAAGTAAATCATATCCTCTTTTACATGACTGTACCTGGATAGCCTGTCGATGAACATTAAAAATAGGATGAAAGACAAAGGACTGATAGAGGTGAAAATATGGACGCAGTTCTTACTTTTGTTCTATAAGGACAAGATAATATGATAATATAGAAATATAACCCTGCATCCCATACTCTCTCAGCACCCCTTGAAGAATGCTTTAAGGAACACAGTAGTAAGCCCTCTGCAAATCCATTGAACATATGTAAACTCAATTGTCCCCTCTTTGGTCTACTCTTTCATAACTAGACAAAATGAAGGTCTACAACCACCCACGGCATCTAGAGATTCTATACAAATAATATATATA
>NW_013952449.1:1053879-1055619 GCF_001266775.1 Austrofundulus limnaeus
TATATATATTCTTCAAGTGTTTGTATTTTAAGTCCAGTTAAACATACATATAAGCAGAGAGGTAGATGGGTGATAAGCCAATACTTGTTTGCAAGGGATTAGATGTTCAAAGTCTTACTGATGTTCTACCAAAGCAAGGAGATCATAGAATGCACCCCATGGTCAACTGTATCGGTTCTTGTATTTGCATAGGTTCCCAAACCAAATACCCTTTGCAACTGCATCTGAAACCTCTTGTACAAGAACACCACAAACAAGATCAGAGATGAGGGGCATCTCTGGTGGAGCCCACCTAGCACATGCAATGAGCTCAACTTTGTGCTGATGATGTGGGCACTGCTCTTGCTTTGGTTTTACAAAGATGGGATAGCCCCTGCAAATGAATCTTACCCCCCCCCCCCACACACACACACACACACACACACACACACACACACACACCCCCACACACACACACACACATCCCGACCGCTGTCAAACACCCATGACATCCTTCTGTTTCACTCTTCCATGACAGGGATGGAAGCCACAGCTATTGGTCAGTCTCCTTTATGTTTAAATGATTTCACAACTCAATCTTGGGCCCATGCCAGTATTCTATGCATAGTTTTAAATAACCGTAAAAGATTTACAGTCGGAAACATGTACTGGAAAGGACAGTAAGAATTCAGTTTGATTGGCTGGCTATTAGGGTTGGGCAATATTGGCAAAAAATTACTCACGATTAATTGTGGTATTTAGCTGATAACGATTAATTTGACGATTAATCCCCTGGAGTCCCTGGACACCCTTATGTCCTCGTCACATGACCAATTTTTGCTCTTCATAAAAATCTGTTCCAAATTGTGTCAAAATCACAGACTTCAGGCTATACATCAAATTTAAAACTGTGTTGATAGATAAATAAATTACAGAACTTTTTTTAATGTTCATATTTGAAGCAGAGAGGAGCAGCAATCGGAGTCTGCCTGGTCGCATTAATCATATTAATCGTCAAGTGCCAAAAAGTAATCGATAAATGTTTTTCTGACGATTAATTGCACACGATACGATTATGCCCAACCCTACTGGCTCTAGTCTTCATTCAATAAGGATCCAGGTTTTGTTTTCTACTGTATTATTAGGGCCACCCTAGTCTGCTAGCAACATCTGACAAGTAACAAAACAATGTATTCTGTTATCAATGCTGTAGACGGCTTGGCTTTGGACCTGATTATCTTGTGTACTAAGGTGGCCCAGAATGTCACACGTCTGCTTCTGTGTGTTTTCCTTTTCTTTGTCAATGACACACACGCATGCAAACTCAGTGACTGTGACTCACAGTGGCAGAGGTGTAAACACACGCTAAGCACACAGAGGAAGTACACAAAGAGTATAAACACAAAAAGAAAGATGTTTGAGTGGTCCAGCGTGACTGTGTTGGTCAAGGAAGACAGCCATGACTTTGCCAGAGGGAGTGAGGACAGGAGAGCATAGGCCGGCTGGTTAAAGGAGTGAGAGTTACAAAGATTAATGATCCGAAACTCTCTGTTTTGAGAGGGTTTGACTGTGTGTGTGGGTGTGTGTGTGTGTGTCCCACAGTGGAGACATTATGTAGAAGAAAGCTCTATCCCTGACGGATGGGCTCGTTTAACAGTGAGAGGCTATTTCCACTGTGACTCGTACCGGGGCGGAGGTTTGGACAGATTTCACACACACACACACACACACACACACACACACACACACACACACACACAC
>NW_013952449.1:1058824-1062291 GCF_001266775.1 Austrofundulus limnaeus
CACACACACACACACACACACACACACACACACATACCGACACAGCATGCAGTGCCGCCGGAGCAATGTGGGGTGTCACCAAAAGCCAGCTTTTACCAAAACCCCCAGCTGAGTGACATATTAACCTGGTACTCTCACACACAGAGACCCCCCCCCCCACACACACACACACATGTCCCTCCACACACACAAACACAGCCTCAGCATGAAAGCCATTCCAAGATACCAGCATGAAGACATGACTAAAGAGTTGGCCCAGTATTCTGCCTACTTATACACAAATAAAGCTCCCTAGAAATGTACCTGCACATACAGTGCATATGCAGCGACTCAACAACACAGGTGTGATGCATAATTAACACAGAGGAAGCAGAGAAGAAATGCATCAAAGATTGATTGACATTTCGCGTGTACCCCCTTGTCAGGTTAGTGTGTACCTGTTTCATGTTAGACATCCTACAGGTTTCCTGTTGCTCCACATACTGTATCATTCTACAGTGTGTTGTGTTATTCTTTTCTTATTTTTAAGAGACAAGAACTTGATGTTTTATACTTAAACTATTGTAAATACATGCTATTTATCCTGAGTTTCATAAAAAAAGTTATTAGCTTTATGATATATTTCATTAACAGACAAATACAGTTGACTGCAATAACAAAAGTATTGCACATATATAGTGTTCTGTATGTGTTATTATTTATTTATGTAAAGGCATCTGTCTGTTATTCAAAGGTTATTTCACTAGCTCCACATTAAATGGTCTGATAACAACAATGTTAAACTTCCTGTTTGATAAAAAATAAAAAGTTGAACCATTTTTTCTACAAAATAGAATAGCCGTTCGTTTTTCAACATGTTTTTAAAATGGGAAAAAATAATGACCATAATGTACCCTAACCGTTTTGAAAACAATGCTCAGCTACTACCACACCAAGTATTAGCTTAGCATATAATAAACTGGCTGAATTCTAGCCATCTTTGTGTTGGATAAGATTGCTTGATTCCAGAAATGAATGAGTTGGAGCTTTACATCTAATAATCTGTCCAGTGGTGAATTATTTTTTCCAAAAGATAAAAGACTACACTAATGGTGACATTTTAAAAACAGATGCTGTTTAACCAGTCAGTGCTCAGAGTATCAATATCTGAGTATAATATGTTGGCTGAGTTATAACCACTTTTTATGTTTGCTAAATTTGCTTAGCTTTGTTGATCATCTCAAATTTGACTGACTCCAAAAACAATTCTATTGTACATCTAATGATCCGTTCAGTGATTCATAAAATATTTTGGCAACCGTACAGAACGCTGAACACAGACACAGGTAAAACATTTTAGCCCTTATGTTTTAGGTGGCAGTTACTAAGAAATGCAAGTAGGGGTATCTGCAGTTAATAGGTGGATTTTCTTGGCTGTGTGGGCTCAGTTTGTCCTAACTGTGATTGGAAGAGTTCTTTGATGTAGGTGGAGTTTGGCAAAACCATTGAATAACTTGTCTTGTGGGGCGAGGTAAAAAAATAATGGTAATAATAAATTTAATGTGAACATGTAAACATCATTTATTGACCTTAAATTTTGTGTGGCTAGTATCTTTCTGTCTTGAGTTATGACTAAAATTAATATTCATATTAACAATTAGAATTGTTTTCTGGTTGTTTCAACCAAGTTACATACTGCCCAGCATTCATGCAATTGGACCATTATGGCTTTTACAAACCCCACTCAAAATAATCAATTCAACCAACCATGTCTTTAACAAACTCCTCCCACATACCAAGAACCTCCAACTTAGTGACGACAATCACTAAATGTGTCTTAGTAACTAAAAATAAAATGAACTTCACAACACAGACTGTCAAAATCATTCTTGTGTGCTTTTTCAAAAGCTTCAACATCCAGAATTCATCAGCTCCAAGATGTTTTCTGTATGAAGTATCATTGCCCATTTGCACTGGATACTGTGAGGGTTGTTATTTGTTTTGCAACAATACAGAAGTGGATTAAAATACTTGCTGCCATGAACAGCAATTCTGCATAATGACTGCTGCTCAGACATCACTGATGCACACGTACTTTCACTTCATATCATACCAGCTTGTCAGAAAGGAATTTAATTGTCCTGCTTCTAAACACGTCAGTTCACTATCCCATTTTGCTTCCTAGTCTGAAAAGGGGTCTAATGATAAATTTGTGTGCACCGGAGTGGATTACATCAAACTACATGAAAGCGCAGTCACCGTGCGCTGCAGATTAAAAAGAAAATAATGTGACACAATGAAATGGAGCCAACTTAGCTCTCCCCGTGACAGCGTTCTTGTCACGTCTGACAGAAACACGGAGACAGTCAGAAAAAGAACGACACTCCGTACAAACTACAATCCTGCAGATGCAACTTATGACAAATTGACTTCTTGCAAATGAGCATCATGTTGATCCTGAAGGGGAAAGACGGCAGACAGAGCGCGAAAAGGGAGTTAGAAGCAGGGAGCAAGATTCAGGATTTCAGAGAGATGACAGTAAAAATTAGCATAGACCATAACAACCGAGATGGTGAGGGAGGGGAGGGAGGAGGGGGGGAGCAAATGGCACAGCGAGAAGAGGAGGGAGGTGGAGTGTGATAAAGACTGAGAAAGTGTTTCAGCAAATGAAATTCATCTCCATAAAAACCCAATCCTCTTACTCTGCAATATGCTCCAAATGGGCAGATTGACACAAGAGGTTGCAACCCATACCGTAACCGTGGCAACAATTCTTGTTTTCCACCCCTTCTCCCCACCTCCCCCACCATCCCATCCTATCACATTTTCTTCTTAGACCATAACCTCTCAGTCCTCTAACCTCGCCGCTAGTGTCTTTCCTCATTTCTATAACACCCTGAACTGAGATTCAGTGAGATGTGCTGACAGGACTGCGGATTAAAGAAAAAAATAAAATAAAATACAGACCAAACCCTTGGCCCTTGTTAAAGGATAGGAGTTTGCAAGCTGTGAGCAAAATAAAGAGATTCAGCATTTAAAATTCAACCAGGAACTAGTTGACTTTATGATTTTCTAGTTTTATATATTTTAATAACCAATTACTATTCATGCCACTGTTTGCTCACATCCTTAGCATATTACTTAAATGCAGACTTTTAGGCACCTTCAGAAAACAGGAAGTGTTCTATTTAACTGAAGCATTTCAAGTATTCATGTAAAAATGTGTTACAATTATTAAAATTGTGTATTATTCAGTACGGACTAATTTGTTATGGGTACAACAATACATGTACCCATGTCGAACTGTTCAATACAGTGCTTTAGGTTCAATACACACTTGTATCGAACAATACAGATTTTTAAAATTTATTTTATCAACTTGTCTTCTGAAGATGCTCTGTGTTAAAGGATCAGTGGATCTGTGTTCGACTACTCCACCTAGGCTGCATTTTGGAGCACAGATCCACTGAGAAACTTGCTGTTTCAGC
>NW_013952449.1:1063168-1067836 GCF_001266775.1 Austrofundulus limnaeus
GAGTTGCCGCCATGTGATTGGCTGATTAGAAATTAAGTGTTAACGAGCAGTTGGACAGGTGTACCTAATAAAGTGGCCGGTGAGTGTAGATTTCTAAATGTAATGTGTGTAATGTAATGTGTGTGATTGGCACTGATTGGTCTCCATAGCTGATTGAACATGTTAGCTTTGTAGAGACCTAAGAGAGTGTTGTGTGAATGGGTAAATGAGGGCACAGATTGTAGTGTGAAGAGCTTTGAGTCTCCTGGATGGAAAGAAAAGCGCTAAATAAGTATAGTCCATTTACCATTTACCATTTAAAAGTGATCATTGTTGGTTGAATAAAATCCAGCCGATTCAGATGCTATCAGTCTATTAAATGGACATTATCAGTGGTCATCAGTCCCATAGATTGGCTTCAAACTGTTTACCTACAAATACGTTGGAAGGCAACAGTTTGCCGGACTCCGGTCTACTTTTACCTAGCCCAGGTTATTTTCTCTAAAGTTAATCTTAGTGGCTTTATGCCTCATATTAACCAGCTGACAGTCTGAAGCCATTCTACGGGACTGATAACCGCTGATAACGTTGATTTAATGGACTGATAACATTCAAAGTGGGTCATAAAATTTTTTTTTTTTATTACTTTATTTAACCAGGTAAACCCCATTGAGATGCAGATCTCATTTTCAAGGGGGACCTGGGCAGAAGTCTGCAGTACACAGCAACCTGGTTACAAACAAAATTGATAATTGATTGAAAATCTGTCAGCCATTTAAGAGCTGGCTAAATAATCAGTCCATTTCGAATGACAGTTTTTAAAGTTTGACCAAAGGAGCTACATGACCATATGTCATGATAAATGGTGTATAAATACAGTTCATTTGTCATGGTTAAAGTAACGTTTTTTCTTTACTTTTTCTTTAAATACTGTGGTCAAAGCCGACATAATGCTACCATTAAGTAACTAATCTGCCTGATCTCAGTAAAACATATCAAATAAGCACATTATTTAAACTTCACATGGAGGCAGGCATTCATGATTTAAAAGAACTGTCATTTATGAGCTAGTGCCTAAAAGCAACAAATTTCTCAATTGAATAGCTTGTAAAGAAGTTAAATTAGATAAATTCATGCTTGCTTTGTTACCAAGGTGACCAGTCCTGTGGCTTTTGTTAAATGGCAAGAGATGCATTTACTGTATTTTAATCATATGAGTGTATTTTTTGTTTGATCACATACTTAGTAAAAGTAGAGAGTTTACAAGCAGAGAGAACCAACAAGTCTACTTACTGACTTTTGATCATTCACCATCAAAGGTAATGGAGAAACAATAATTGTTTTGACCTTTTATTATGTGCCTGTTTGTCTGCAAAATATCTCATTAGGCAATGGATAGATTTTGATGAAACTCTTAAACAATTACTATTGATGCAAGATAACACACTATATCTACCTAGTACTATTTTCAAGGTCTGACTAAAAGAGCTTTTCCCAAAATGAGATGATCTTTGTCTAAAACTCTGACATGAAAGGTGGCCGGCAATATGCACTCCTAGTAATGGCTGTTCTTTCGTCTAAATTTAGATGAATGTATGCAGACATTCATCTGTGGCCATGGTTATGTGGTCAGGAAGTCAGGAGTCATAAACTGAGTGAGGACAGAGGCAAAGTGAGGAAAATTTAGATGATCTGAACCTGAAAAAGGAAGTGGAGGGACTGAACTGTATGTCTTGCCATTTTTAAAGGTCATATTTTACCATGCACTGCTGAGTTCTCACCTAAAGGTCCAAGGATAAACCCCAAAACAATAGCTACATATAACATCTCCTCTCTTTCACGTCTTCTATTTGGACTGTAAAACATATATTACATGTTTTTTGTTTAACATAAATAATGCACAATAAAATGTTTTCGTTTGGTGCACCAAAACTCAGAATCCTGTAAAGCTCAGACGACTGTTTTGCCAAACTAGGGTGAAATAGGAATTATTATTTTGAGTAACTTCAAGCAAACCATATTCTGTATGTTGAGACACTTTTATCATTAAATACATCTAGTGAAAAAAAAATACACATAAAAGAAAGTGACTGTCAAATATTACTACATTCAATTTTGGCCTATATCTGTAAAGCCATGTTTGTGGTGGCAAATGCTGGTTAGCTGTGGCAGTGATTTGGATTGGGTTGACTCCAAAATGTTTCAGCTGTAAATATATATCCAGTGATTACTTTCTGAAAAATGTAATTAGGAAACGATTTGTGAACAGAAAAAAATAGTTGACCAACATTTAATGCAAATGTTAAAGGGGGATGTGTTCTGTATTTTCCAGGCACATCGTTCAGCTCTATACCACAGTCAAGTAACTATGTTACCTTCAGTTTTTATGAAAATGCAGCATATTAAAAATACACTTGCTTTGCCTTTTAGAGTACCTACGCCTTGAAATTGGCCTCTGTCTCTTTAAGAACCTCTTACAATTTCAGACACTCCCACTTCAGCATGTTTTTAAAAAAATGCTTCGGAGGAGGAGTGCTCTGTGTGGCGGGAGCTCGGCTGCGGCCTGAGCTCCAGGGAGGGGCTTTGTACAAATGGGCGGTGCTTTGTACCAGCAAGTGTTTAGGCAGCTCCACATGGCGACCACAGGAGATTCAAGGATTTCTCAAACAGCCATGAATGCGTTAAAGAAACACTCTGTGAATGTGTTTGATAAGGGAAAGTTTAAGATAATGTACAATACTGTAAGTTTGGAGTATGTATCATTAATGACTCTCAGGTACAACCTCAATACCTTTAGGTCTTTTCTGGCTCTGGTGATTGTAGCAGCCATTGGGAATGAGGTTTTCTTCAAAAGGTAATCACTTGTAGAGGTAAGCCTATGTCCTAAAAGTTTCATTGAAGTCTTTCCAGTGGTTCATGATATATTCGGTTAACAGTCGCATAGAGTTGACTCGAAATAGATAATGGCACAATTTATAAAGAAAGGTATATAACCTGTTAAAACAAAAATTGTTGTAGATCATTTCCAGCTACACTAAATCCTAGATTAATATGTCTAAAACTGATATTTTAATTAAGTTAATTTGATGGTGGCAGCCATTTTAAAGTGAGCTAACTCCTAAAGAGTGTACATATCCATGTGTAGAAGTACATCCGTATTTGCATGAGATAATTTGACAACAGACACACACACACTGGCATAGCGGCATTCAGTAAAAATAAGAAACAACGCCGCATCCTTTTTAAAAAATCTGTTATGTATGGACCTCAGCTAGTTAGTTAGTCATTGCAGTATACAGATTATTACACAAGAACATCAAGTGGAAGAGTCTGGAGCTCCTCCTGTGTCATGCAGTGTGTGTGTAATAGGAGCAGCGAGATGTTTCCATGTATTAATGTATTCATTTATCATTATCCTGACGTGCTTTGTTCTATTTTAGCCTCTTCAAACACTGGGAGACAATGTTCCAGAGGAGAAGGAAACAAACAAAACAAAAACATCCAGGCATTGCTCCCAAGATGCTCAAATTTATGCACCCAGTTACTGAAGGGATGTTTAGACTTTTCTCTAAAGTTCTTTATCACTCACACACATGCTTATACACACAAAGGAAGACAACAGCACATTAGGACCATCCACAAGGGTAAAAATTGCGATGAAGTTGATGAAGTTAAGGTATACATAAGGTATTTAAAATGTATATGATATGCAGGGTCGGTTATAGGGGCGGGGCCACAGGGGCATTGGCCCCATCTGAAATCTGATTGGCCCCCTGAAGTGCTGCTGTCATGTCACTCACCTGTACTTTGCCCAAGAGTGGCTGCAGTTCCACTGCCAAACAGTAGTGGTGCTAATGAGTCAAATAGGAAATTCCAGCATGAAGCAAGCTGACACGTCTTTTTTAATTTGAAAAGTCCTGCAGAAAAAGTATTTTAATTGACAACGATGGCTGGATTTTCTCACATCTTGTGTGTTTGAGAATATTTTATTTATGTGCAGTAAAAATGCAGGTAAAATTGATAAGAAGAATTTGCTGTTTGAGTTTTTACAAGTGTCTGAACACGTGTGACTCAATAAATTTATATACCTTACTACAACTGAGGATTTGTGTGCAAGCATGTTGAACAAATACTTGACCCCTCTATGAATACTGTGGCCCCTTTATGGCCAAGTATGCTGAAAAATCCTAGATCCGCCACTGATGAAATGTCAATTGCATTAACAGAAAAAATGTTGCAAGGTCAAAAAATAGTCATATTTTGAGGATTAGACCAGAAGAAGTACACCCAGTTGTGAATTTGTTTCATTTGTCAGTATTTCTGGACCTGAGGGGTATGAGTTCATTTTTATGGGGCTAACTACAAAACAACATAGAATATTTTAGCTGAAGCAGACTAAAGTGCAGTTTAATAATACCGCTGCAGCTGAACTCACACCACTTGTTTCAATCCTTCACAATAAAAGTCCCAAATGCTAAGTGCCTCACTCAAAACACTATCTCTGAATATGTAGCTGCAGACAATAGTTTACATCGTTGGTGTTCAATAAAAGGAAATTAGCCAAAAAAGAGTGTATTTAGAAGTCAATGGGCCTCATGCAAGAACATGTTCGTATTCTTATCCTAAATTTCTCTTACTTTTGTTCGTACAAAGGGTTCATACGAACATGTCACGTCAGATTCAACAAAC
>NW_013952449.1:1068480-1077942 GCF_001266775.1 Austrofundulus limnaeus
GTTCTTGCATGAGGCCCAATATTCAGTGCATGGTTTTTGAGACTCTTACTGTGAAGCTAAAATGCATGCTGTTCTGTACTTAATGCAGAAAAAAAAGTATCCGTAATGCTCAGTTACAAATATAAAACCAAATGAAACAAATACATTTGAGTTCAAGAGCACAGCGGGGTTCACTTCTTCCGGCTAACACCTTGAAAGATGACTTATTTTCAACACTGCAACTTCTGTCTGTCAGTAAATTGCCACTCTATTCTCAAAGTTGAAAAAAAAATCTGCTTAGTTCTTTAATTTTTATTTTTATTTCTTTTTTTTCTTATAACTGGACATAATTCACTGTTGAAAAGAGAAAAGCAAATGTTAAACGAAAAGTAACAATCGTGGCTAACCTGAAACATGGGTGTGTGTGTGTGTGTGTGGGTGGGGGATAAGGAAACTTTTCTGACTGGTTGTGGTTAGTGGCACAGGAGGGATAAAGCATTAAACTGAGGGGGAAACAACTATAGTCAGCTTTGCTGCAGTGTAAGATGTGAGGATATAAATCATGTTTGTCTTTTTTTATTTTCATTTAAACTATACGATTCTCTGGGAAAGTACTATTTCATTATGGTCTCATTGTATTCTCCTTTTCTGCCTCTTGTGATGTCAGCAGGAGAGGCTGGTGGAGGAAGAATGGAGATAAATGAAAAAGACAGTTGGAGGATGGTTTTGACCTTCGTGATACTGCTGGGTGCATGCTGGACTCAGGACTAATGACTTTACAAAGTCTATATTCTGTATTGTATACAAAATGAAACATAACTTCTTTCATCTGGGTAAGTAAAAATAAGGCAATATAAAGCAAAATGTATTCTTAATTGAAAATTATCAACCAAATTCTAGCTCCACTTCTATAAAATTGACTGAATTCTAGCAATCTGTGTACTAGACAAGCTTGATAAGATGTGGTGATGATTATAGATATCTACCAAATGATTACGCTCTAAAATATGTCTAGTGGCTCATGAGATATTTTGTTAACTGACAAACAAACCCAAAGCACGGAAAAGAAAAACCAATATAACTTCTTACCTTCAGAGATGGACGATAAACTGTAACAAATTATCAGGTAAGAATAAAGATTTAACCAAAAGAAATGTGTGTAAACTGTGTGGCAGCTGACATGTTTGTCACACTAATGAGTTCTGAGACCACACACCCAGCACTGACAAAGTCAAAAAAGCTGGAGTTTAATCTTTATTGTTTTAGCATTTTATCAAATCGGCATCAGCAAAATCTGAAATTACTCAGACAGTTTTATTGTGACTATAATATTTTGCAGCTTCTAAATGCTAAACAACAGATAAATGACTTTGCTGGTCTTATTAAATTTGAGTTAACTGAGTTCATTTTATACATCAAGGGAAAGAGGACTCTTTTAAATATGTTTATAACTCAGCCAATTTTACAGATAATAAGCCAAAATTCAGTGTGGTTGTAACTGAGAGTCTTCACTAACATAAAAAATGAGGATTAACATTTAGTACAAAAACTTTAATTACGATTTATTTTACCAGATGCAGTCAACCCTGCTTGTCTTTTAGCAAAAGTGTTACAAGTCTCAGAAGCCAATCACTAGTTGAATATTCACAACTAAGGGTGTCCTGTAATGGGATTACTAGCAACACCAGCATTTTTGCAAGTACTTGTGCTCATACAAAATGCCCCAATACCTCAAATGGATACCAATACTGATATTGAAACGGTGGTACTGGTACAAATACTCCACTGAATGTGTCAAAGTTTACATTTCAATTGAAAAGTTTGTCAGTTTTATGTTTAAGCAATTCATACAAGTTGAAAGAAAAACCTATTTGTTCTTTTTATCAGAAATGAAAGTACTTGAAAGAAAAAACTAAGTAAAAGTTAAAATATCCTGATGCATCTCAGTAGTCCAGGTAAAAAAATCAAAAAGAAAAAAATTGTGTAGGTCTTCTGGACGGGATCTTCTCTAATGAAACGTTTCGTCTCTCCTCCAAGAGACTTCTTCAGTCTGAGCGTTTCAGGCAAAATTCAGGCTTTTAAGCACTGCCTCCATGTGACTGATACTCACATCACATGGCTATTGTTGACACCTAATTAACACCTATTGTTAACAGGGGGTGGAGTGGTACAGGCAATAGCCGCACTGTAGGAGGGGACAACTGAAAACGGAGGCCTCCACCTCTGTTTAATGATGGACGGTCTTTCTTCACAAAAATGGCTTCTTTTACTCCTCTCTCAAACCAACGTTCCTCTATCAAGAATGAGAACATCCTCATCTCTGAAAGAGTGACTGCTGGCCTGTAAATGAGTGAAAACTGCAGAGTTCTGGCCATTAGATGTAGCTCGTCTGTGTTGGGTCATTCTGTTAACAATAGGTGTTAATTAGGTGTCAGCCATGTGATGTGAGTATCAGTCACATGGAGGCAGTGCTTAAAAGCCTGAATTTTGCCTGAATCTCTCAGACTGAAGAAGTCTCTTGGAGGAGAGATGAAATGTTTCATTAGAGAAGAACCCGTCCAGAAGACCTATACAATTTTTTTCTTTTTAAAAGTTAAAATACTTTAACAGAAAATGACTTAGGTAAAACAATATTTTATTGATAAACTACTTAAGTAAAGGTCATAAAACTGCTCAAAGTAATTGGAAAATTAAAATTATTTTTACATACACTAAAAGAAATGAAGTGTCAAATTTACTTAAAGGAGATATATGCTAAATGCACTTTTTTGCATTTATAAACTATTTTTGTGCAATTATAGTGTCTAGGAGTGTAGAAAACTTTAATTTGTTCTGTCCAGTTACTGCAAAGATATTTTTATAATTTTTACGGGTCAAATTTTTCAGTTTGTTCAAAATCTGCTGTTGCTTATTTTGTTTCATTGTTTATTTCGTCACACTTTTTTCTTTGGAACTACCATTTATGGTAATGTATTTCGGCCAACTGGATTTCATAGTCCATCATTTTTTTCCTCGCCGTGTGATTTTGTAGTTCATAGTGTCATGCCGAATATGCAAGTCCAGAAGTCAAAATGTTCGGTTCTGGGGTATGTAAACCCACATTATTATCTACATAGACTACAAGCGTCAGAGCTTCTTCAAAGTGCCTGTTTCATTACTAAGGTGTAGGAAAACTTTCCCCATCATGTCGTCTGCCTGGATCTGTTATTATCTCGCTCTGAAGCATGGAGGAGTGTCAGAGGTAAGCTCATTTCAACATTTTGTGAATGAAGCCAATATTTCAGTTAAAATACATAAGTAAAAATATTTATCCAAATGTAGTACTACCCCCCAACTTTATGGACGATTTTATGGATTTAATTTTACATATTATACTTGAATAAATACTGTAAGTACTGTAGCAAAGTAAATGCATTACTATACACCTCTGCTGAAAATTACAGATAATGTAATACAGTATATTGTAAAGTTTACATGATAGTACAGTAGTTGAGTGTCATCCTTTATATTCTAAGCATTAACAAATACTAGATGTGGCCTTCTTAAAATAATACTCTTATGATAGATTTTGGGCAAAATGCATTCCTTCAAGGACTACTATGCATTTACTCTATAAAGGTATTTGTACACATATAGAGAAATCAGTCTGTTTTAAATAAACATTTTTTACAACTTTGCTCTCTATGTTTGTTTAGTTAGGAAGTATTCTCTTAAGGTAAATACATTTTGAAACTAACTGATATAGTTTTAATTCATTTTGAAGTCACTTTATAGTATACAGCAGCACACCAGCAGAGCGGATGACCTGTCCCTTACATACAGTATAAAAGGTTAGAACTACATTTCAGCTTTGCACTGAGGAGTTAATGATGAGGAAGGAAACTATCTTGTGTACTCATCTGAAAAATGACCACGGAGCCTTGTCTTAAAGACCGTAGCAGGACACAATAACTCACTGGAATAGGTTCAAGTGTGCATCAATCATCCCTCCATCCAATCAAAGAAGTACAGATGGCGGGCTATGCCATCAGCAAAGTTGTGATTGGGTTAGAAGGGACATAGCATGGAGTCTGTTGGTGCATTATCAGCTTCAATCACTGTAATGCACCGTGCTCCCGGAATGACCTCTGGGGTTTGTGTCGTGCCATATATCATCACTATCCATCTTGAACTGACCAACAGTGTCTCACCACACATACCGGACCCTGAAGTCACAGCCTTTGTAGGAAAAAATGCACGGAATAACTCATAAAAAGAATTAAAGGCCTAACATTCCTTCTAGGAGTGCATGTCACCTTCAGTCTTTCATGTCAAGGTTTTAGACTAAGATCATTTTATGATGAGAAATGTGTTGTAGCTTTTTTGACCAATTGAATCTTACACACACTCTCCTACAATCTTATGAAATGTGTTCAGAGTATAACTCTTAGAAAATATCACACTAAATATAAGCTCACTAGCTGTAAAACTGACAGACTTACAGCCACTTTTATGTTGGGTGTTGTTCACTAGCTTTGGTGGCCATCTTAAATTGGGTTGACTTAAAAATATTATCAGGAAACATGCCCCTAAAGCCAAAACAATTTTTACTCCATCTATCATCTATTGGCATGTCCTAATGACATCAAGGCTCCGGTGGCTTTTTAAGCTTTAATGAAAAGAAAACTGAGGTCGTTGTGTTCAGCCCTAGCTTTACCTCAGACACCCCTTCTTTCAACTTTAGCTGTCTGTATCTTGAATAGTCCATTGCTCATTTAGGGGTAATTTTAGACGTGTATTTAAAGTTTATTAAACAGGATGCCTCTGTTCTGCAGAAAAGCTTATTTTAGTTGACATTCATAGCAAAAACTTAAGGCTGTTTTGAGTATGCTTGACCTAGAGAGAATCATTCATGCTTTTATCACAACCAAACTTGACTACTGCAATGCACTTTGTGTTGGGGTCAGTCGGGCCTTTCTTTCAATACAGCTGCTCAACGTTGAAACAAGCACTTTTCACCCTTCAGGTCCTCACTCCATTGGCTCCTTGTGGCAGGCATAATTGATATTAAAATGATTATGCTGCCAAAAAAAGTGTGTACTTACCAACTACAATTTGGTGGTCTTCATTCTCTTCTGGCTCTGGGTCAGACTCTGGCTCCAACATGTCAACATGGACAAGTCTTCTGTTGTTGACATCTTTTAATAAATTTGTAAATAAAACTTTTCGGTGCCACAAGACAGTCGTAAACCACTCTATTAAACTAGAATGAACTGATCTAGAAGCTGGATAGGGGTGAGGCGTGAAGCACCTCGTTTTCTTTTAAAGAGACAGCCTCAAAATGAGTTGATCAGAGGCACACAAGATGGACTTGTGGAGTTACAATAAGGAAGAATTCAGTCCAAAGCATTGCAGTTCCACTTTGTATAGACTCTAACTGAATAATTTAAATGAAAAAAAAAAAGGATTTAAAAGCATGATATATCTCCTATAAAAACATATTTGATCTCATTGATAATTAACAGTGTAAATTGATTCTAGTCTTTTTTAATTGTACAGTGTTCAGTGTTAAATCATTTGAACTTGTTTTATTATGGTTTTACCTTTGAATTTGTATTTTATTTAAATATTATTGAGAAGCATTTTGGTTTTGACATTAAATGTGCTTTATAAATCAACTGACTTAATTTGACACTTGTAAGATGTCTAGTAATTGCTTTCTAAAAAAATGTAATTAATATCTGTTTAGTGGTTCGTGATATATTGAACAATGTTGATTCTGATTAATGGTAAAGTTAAGCAAAAATCTTGTGTGATGAGCAAGACTTGGAGGACACATTGCGAAGGATTTTTTGTTACAGCCACGTTCAATTTTAGGCCAGTACTGCAAAAATGGCTGAGTTGTAGCTTTATTAGTGGTTGTTTTGCTGTGTTAGTCATGTTGAATTGGGCTGACCCCAATAGTTATTTCGTTGCAGATGCTCATCTACTGATTACTTTCTGATTTTTATGAAAATCTGTCCAGTGGTTAATGACACTGCTAACTGTACCAAGAAGAAAAGAGAGAAAAAAAAAACACAAAAGCAAAAACATTATCGCCAATTCACCTTCAGCAGCAGGCAATAAATATTTCAGAGCATGAATGCAACCCAAAGTAGTTTATCACAGAGCGTATGTAAGAAAAAACAGGATTAGAGCCGTGGCTGGCTAATGGCAAAGTCCTGCAGTGCGAACACTGAGCTCCATCACAGTCTGAAGGCACTCGTAGGGACAGGCAGAAAAAGGAGGATTCTTTCCGACTTCATTTGACTCCCTCCTACTGCTCTTTATCTAACCCTTGACTTGGATGAATCCTGTTATGTGTGACGTGAACCCGGGGCGGCAGGGAGGAATACAGCAGACAGACTGAAGGGGTTGTGGGGGCAGAAACAGATAGATGTTGCAAAGCTAGGACACTGCAGACACGAGGTCAGTGTTCTCTCTGAGCGTTGAACCCTCAGCTCTCTGGCAAATTGCAGATTGGCACAATTAACTTGTTCGAGGACATCCGGGGACAACAAAGACACAATCGTTGTACAAGATCCCAGCACACTTGATTTGTTGGAGCACACAAACTGTTTTCTGAATTCAGATTTGACCTTCAAACATTATGCATGCATGACCGCATGCATCCTTTCACCTTCTAAGGCAGGGAGGGTCAACTTAAATGATGGAAGGGGACACTTTTTTTTCTTGACTCTGCCAAGGGCCACATAGTGCTGCACACTTACACAAATGTAATAAAACTGCCAGTTTAAAAATGTTTGTGCAGTAACTTATATTTCATGCTAAGATGCTTGTAGAACAGTTGTACTCTTGTATGATAAATATGAATACAAAATATATGAAGCAAACAAAAATAAACACTTACTTTAGTAAGCGCAATGACATAAGACGCCTTGAGGTCAGACTCCTGTGTGATTGTGGTAAAAAAGTCTGTTGTTTACATACTTGTGACAACTTCTCATATTTAGCTTTGTGAAATGTGTTGTAGTCGCGACATATATTAAAATCCATAATGGCAGACAGCATCTATAAATAGACTAAACACATGGGTTTGCCTTAAAAATTCTGTGAAAGATAATCTACCTTCCAAAAAACAAAACAAAAACAATAAAATAACTTTTTGCTTTTACTTACAAAAAATGACACTCAAATCAGCTCTAATATTCTAAGAGTGTTTTTTTTTTTGTAGACAAAATTATTATTATTATTTTCATTCACTGGCAGACAGAAGTCACATATGGCTGGCCAGCAGTTGCCCATCTCTGTTATAAGGTATTGTCCACAAGTTGTTTTTAAATGAATTTTATAGTATCCATATTTTTTAAAAGCTAAGCCCATTTTGCACATTTTTAATACATACTTTTATATATATTGTGTTTTTTATAACATTTAAATTGGTATTGTTGACAGTTTTTGAAATTGTGACATTCTTTCGGTCTTAAATATTTGGAATCATGTTTTATAGTTTTTTTCTGTATAACATTAACGTCACAACATTAAAGCGACATGATTGTCCTACAGACATGTCTACTTAATGAAGTAATGCAGAATACAAAGGTTCTGATGTAGTTGAGAAACTAGAGTCTGCAGCACAAACACAAACATGTAATCTGTCTTTTGTTGTTGTGTTTGTTGATGGTGTGGACTGTCACCCTTGGGTCAAAGAAGAGGTTAGATGTCAGTCTGACATGATAGTTTTACCAAAAGTTGCCTCTCCACACTAAAACATAAGGGTGGCATTTTCAAGAGTTTTTTTTTTTCCCTCTAGAACCCAGTTTCAAATAACACCGTTTAGAGGCTCCTAATGTTGTCTTTGTGAGGAAGCAAGACTGAAATAATATAAGCTTTTATATATTCAAAAAAAGCTTTACCGAGAAGATGGAGCATAACGCTTTGCCAGCGTCAGTGCTATATGTAGTTACATAAAATATCAAACCAATCTCAGTAAAGCATGAAACATGGCAGCACGACTGAATATACTGATGTGTTCCTGTAGACATGAGTATTAGACCCAGCACAGTGTATAATTACCACATCTCAGGTCTTAGAAATACTGTGAGAAACAGACTTCCTGTCTGGAGGTTGGAGGTGTCTGAACATTACAACTACACAACTGACAGTTGATCAGAACAACACAGTTCAAGTTCTTCAGTTAATTTTAGAAATATAAAAAGTGTGCAAAACTGTATAGTAACTGAGTGAATTAACTTTGTTGCAGTACTTATGTAATTTTTTTGAGGATTCGTAATTTTATTAAACACTTTTATTAGTAACTTTTACTTTTATTTTGTTACATTCAAAACATAAAATTGGTACTTTACTTCTTCGCTTTAAAATTTAACACATTACATGTCACAAACAGAGATGTTAAGAAGAAATGAAGTATTGAATTTACTTAACCAAGTTATTTCAACTGGTTCCACTACACCGAGCTGAATAAATGTAAAGCAGTTTACTCATCTCGCTTTAGTAGAACCAGCTTGGTTAAATAAATTCAACACTTCATTTCTTAGAGTGATGCAGAAATACCTTTACTTACCTGATTATTGTGAGTAGTTTTATGACTTTTACTTAAATACTTTTCTTAAGGCCCTGTCACACCAGACAACTTATGCCAACAACTTAACATTTTAAAGACATCTACATTGAAGATGTAATTGAAACAAAAACCAGCAGGAAGCTTCTTTTTGTCATGTACATAATGTAATTTGAACAAATTGGTCAAATATTACTTTTATTAGCAATTTAGACATAAAAATGTTCCACAAGTAGGCATAAGTTGTCTGGTGTGACGGCCTTTATCAGTGAAATTTTTATCAAAGTCATTTTCTGTTAAGGTATTTTACTTATACTTAATACTTAGGTATTTCCTTCAAGTACTTTACAGACCTCTGTTAGTGTGGCATTAGCAGATTTTCATCCCCATCTTGTACTCACAAAGGTAACTGCATAGTACTAAATATGTTCTTTAAACGTTGCTAATAACTCACTCAGTTTTCCAGAATGCAACACACAGTGCTGCTATTCTGCATCTAACTTTTTGCCATGTTCTAATTGTAACAGTGTTAGTTTTTTTTATTTATTTTATTTTTACACATACAGTACACAGCTCTGGAAAAAAAATAAGAGACCAGTTTAAAATGATCAGTTTCTATGATTTTACTTTTTATGGGCATATGTTTGAGTAAAATGAACATTGTTATTTTATTCTATGAACTACTGACAACAGGTCTCTGAAATTCCAAGCAATAAATTTGTATTTATTTGTAGAAAATGAGAAATGGTCAAAAAATGACGACAAAGATGCAGTGCTTTCAGACCTCAAATAATGCATAGAAAAAAAGTTCATATGCAATTAGAAACAACAAAACTAATATTTTAACTCCACAATCAATAATTGCTGGAATGCTTTCAACCAGGGAAACTGTGTCTGTTATGTTTTCCAGAGCTATATATATA
>NW_013952449.1:1078057-1087715 GCF_001266775.1 Austrofundulus limnaeus
ATCATTATTTAACAGGCAATACCCATTGAGATCACAGGTCTCTTTTTCAAGGGAGGCCTGGGCCTGAAGGTTACCTGTTGTACATGTTTTTGTGGGGTGGGGGAAACCAGAGTACTCGGGGGGAAAAAACATAAAAGCATGAGGAGAACATGCAAACTCAGCACAGAAAGACCCCAGGTCCGAACCGGGGTTCAAACCCAGGACCTTCTTGCTGTGAGGCGTCGGTGCTAACCACTGAGCCGCCGCGCTGAATACTGAGTGTGACTGGCGAACTCTGCTGAAAAATTTCTTTGTAACTTAACCTTGCATGGAAGTCATGTGTGAATTTGTGGGGAGATAACAGAGGTTATGACCCTCAAAATAATTTGATCCAGTCAATATATACACCCCCCCCCACACACACACACCACCACCACCACCACCACCAAATGTTAAATAAATACAATTTAAAAAATTACATAATTTGACAGGGTAATCATTGTTTGTCGGTCAAATTCAAGATAACCACCAGTCGGTTACTGACCCTAAAAACACAAATATGACTGCACCTTAGCCAGTTTTACATAGGAGTTAACATTTGAAGTGATAGTAGCTGAGAGTCATTCATAGCACCCCAGATAATACCCCAGATAATACATGAGATTGCACACACTTAATTAAAATTTAGCCAGAAAAGTGTTTATTTTCTATTAAAAGTTAAAAAAAGAAAAAAAAACAGAAACATGTTTTATGAATTCAATGAGACAAAAATAGGGAAAGTGATTTCATATCGCCCTCAAAATAAAAGCCACTTCCACATTCATGGACTTTGGCAAAAGGACCACAAATGCAGCACTGTTTCATCACGGGGGTGGGGGGGGGGACTTGGCAAAACAGGTACATTATCATTGAGCAGCAACACACTGTGAAATCATAATGGCAAAATAATTAGCACACACAATTACACAGTGTAATGGAAGACCCTGTAAGAACAAGCACAAACCTGGGAGATGTGCAGGACGTAAAAGAACACAATGAGAGTGGCTCCTTCACTACAATGTGGACGGTTTAAGGACATTCACAACTCAGACACTGTAAATATGTCTGCAAAGACAAGAAGTGGGCCATCAGAGGCTTATCTTGTTAGCGAGTGTGAGAGTTATCTTTTCTACTTTTAAAGAAGCTTATCTGTAGTTTAACTGGTTCTTTGGGAGCAAAGAATAGTTCACAGAATGGTTTAGGGAGGACTAGATATTTTAGAAGAAGAAATATAAAAGATGGGATTTTTTTTCCTGTGACAAACCTTCTGAGCAACACGTCATGCTTTCTTCGTGCAGAAGCCAAACCAGGACAATGAATTCCAGCACCCACCATAACAATTTGTGAAAGTGTCCTGGAACATGTCCTAAAATGTTTTGTTGTGTTACACGCACAAACCTGTTTTACAGGATTTTGCAAAGCTGTCCTCTGAAATGGAATGATACTTGTTGATCTGTTCATATTTAGGTCAGTTTATAAGATACTCAACTAACCCGATAACATCAGGTCACTGTGTTTTATTCTGTTCTTTTGGTTATCAGCAACATAACAGGGTTATGTTGTATTTCTAGGACAAGATCTGCTGGGAGTAATCACACTTGTCATTGTAATTTATCACTGCTATTTTTCATTTCTTTTGGCCTCAGTGCCTGAGAGTGACACCATGATCTGATCTGTATAACAATATATAAAGTTAGCCATTAGATCTGTCTGTTAGCATAGATCTTAACAGACAACCTGATGGCTCTGTGTTAATTTCTGTCTTCTTGTTTATTGCAATAAACAACTTCAGCTGACCATTCTACAAAATGCCTTTGTTCTTTGAATCATGTGTTTCTGTCCTTGTTAAATAAAGATTTCCACAACATCATCCAAAAACCAGATTACAGATTTGATTAGATCATTATTAGAGCACAAGAGGGTCTAACTGCTGAAATCTAAGCTTTTCTGACAGCTCTACATGTATTGTGTATCTTTTTTAAATAAATGGACTTTTACGGGCACAGCTTGGTCAAAAACTTTCATCATGGAAGCCAGAAATAGTTATACTGTACATTTAATCATTTTAATTAATTAGATTTTTTTTGAAAGATTATAAATTAACTATTCCAGTATCTCAAACTAGCCAAGCTAGAAAACAAGACATCAAGCTATTATTTGAGGAAAAAATGTTTTTGTTTCTCCTTAAAATAGCAAACTGATTATAGTGTTTAGTTACTTGCATTACACCAATTTGTATTGTTTAGTATGACACTGTCACTTGGAGATGATTTGTATTGATAAATTCATCAACGATGGATGTATCTTGGTGTGACCTTTAGCCTACATCAGTTGACAGCATGCCTGCTCTGATTTCTGAGTTCCCCTAATAAGGAGTAGCCATTAGTACAAGTCATTAAAATTATTTTAGTTAACTTCAGCTTATTACTGCCAGGGCTCTGCTGTGGTTGGTACCAAAGAATGAAGTCTCACACAAGGAACTGATGTAAAAAAAGTCACTGAACTCAATAAGGACAAAGGGAACCAGACAGAGAAAAACACTAAAATGACTGACTGAGGATGAAGTGGGAAGTGGGAGACTGAACAACCGTGGACTAATGAGGTAAGTGATTGCAGCTGGTACTAATGAAAACACAGAGCAGGTGTGTATGAAAAGCAGCACATCTAAGAAACAGGAGTAACAGACACTGGGAAACAAAGAGAAGATAATTGAAATCATAGAAAGAAAAGCACACGACTCATAAAAAACCTTAATCACTAAGTATTAAAATCAAAAAAATCTACCAAAAACAGCTAAAAACAGAAAATTGTTAACGTTGTCTCCTTTTGTTTTTATGATAAAACATAAATGTATATTTGTTTGTTTTGCTTACACTTACAGGTACAACATGGATTTTTTTTCTTGTGAACTTTTGATATACAAAAGTATACGTCAGAGTCATTAAGCATTTGCTTTATTTATCAAAATAAACAGTGGAAGATCTGAATGACTTTGCTGAATATGTTGAAGATTAAATTGTTAACCTAAAACAAGCAGAATAGAAGCCAGAATCCACAAATTGTTGGTTTTTAAATATAAATGGCCAAAGTAACATAAAGCATGAAGAAGGAGTTTTATTGAGAAGGTCTCTGCAGTCATTAAATGGGAGGTTATTGGTGTGTGGGAGGAGCTTGTTGGTTGGATTGAGTATTTTTGGGTGGGGTTTGAAGAAGCCCAAACCATTTGGTTTGATATTCACTGGGCAGCTGGTGGGATGTGTAACTTTGCTGAAATGGCCAGTATAACTTTAAATAAAAATATTACATTTTAGTCATAACTCAAGAGAGGAAGGTGCTAGCTGCACAAAACTAGTACATGTGGAGAGGGACGTGCAATAATTTAGCTCAGTCAAATCAGCCCTAACTTGCATGGAAACGGATTGCTAAATAAAGATTACTATTAGTCATAACTCAGGAGAGGGAAGTGCTAGTTATGCCAAATTTTAAATCATTAAATTAAGTTTACGTGTTCACAATAATATTCCTATTACCAGTACTTCATCTTTTAACTTACCTCACAAAACAAGTAAATCCGACCAATCACGGTTTTGCCAAACTCTGCCCACACCCAAGAACTCCACCAATCACTATTAGGACAAACTCCACCCACATAGCCGAGAAACTCCTCCTATGTGCTGCAGTTTTATTGGTTTTATTTTTGAACAGCTAAGAAACTATAGACAGAAAAAAAAAAACACTGTGGATGCTGACTCAGCACTTACACTAATGTTTTTTCTTGATTCTTGACCTTTACGCATGTGAACAAATTGATGAATGTGAATAGATTTTGCTCGAGAGAGTTTCTCTTTAGAGGTGATTCAACTGTCATCTCATCATGGAAGTGACTAAAAAAACTGTAGGCACCTAGAAGAACTGTGTGGGTCAAATAAAGGAGTGTCATCCAGGACTGTTCCATTTAGCTTGATTTGCCCGAAGCACAGGGTCTGTAATTATGGCTTGAGCAATCTCTTCAAGTCAAGAGCACAATTACAATGTAACCGCACGCACGCACACACACACACACACACACACACACACACACACACACACACACNCACACACACACACACACACACACACACACACACACACACACACACACACACACACACACACACACACACACACCTCTGTGTCTGCTGTTTCAGTTCTCCAACTACAGAGCAGCTCTGTCAAGAAGTGGATAAGCAGGTTGGCATCAATAAACTAAAGATCCTCAGTGAAACTGCAGCAGAAAGAAACAAGTCCCAAACACCCCAGGGTCACAGGGACAGAAATACAATAAGACCACAACAACAATTAAATTACATACAGTTGGACTGTGAGGATTACAAAGCTCCCCAGAGACAAAGTGGTTTTACAATCCAGAGACATTTTATTTTGTCTGAACAAACTCCAGATGGAGACGTTTAGGAAGTGCTGATGGGATGGATGGTGGCAAGACAGTGCAGCAAAACATGCATAACTCTTAGTCAGTGATAGCATCATATCAAGCACAGGGAAAAAAAAACATGAACACCGTCATGTCACTACATCATCTTTCTGCGACATCCCAAACAAAGACTGACATAAATGTTCAATATGATTCACCATCCATGCTAAATTTTTGATTAAGCTCAAATTACATTGAATGACAGAGCTACAGCTATTTTGATCAAACCTTGAATATAACATCTTGTATAATTGCATGTAATATTTCCATTGCTTGCACGATCTGCTAAAGAGTTGGAGGGTGTAGAACTATCTGTCAGAGTCAGTTAAATTCTTGGGTGTCTATCTAGACAGGAAGCTTAACTGGAAAAGACTTGTAAATGAAAAGTGTAAGAAGGCAGCAATGTGCCAACACCAGTGCTGTAGAATTGCAGGTAGTCGTCAGGGTGCAACCCCAAAGGTTATCAGTTGGATCTACAAGGCCATAGTCCGCCCCATGCTATGCTATGCTGCTTTAGTGTGGTGGGTTAAAGTCCAGGTTGGGGTGGCAAGAGTGATGCTCACCCATGTGCAACGAATGGCCTGCCTGAGCATCACAGGTTCCATCAGAACAACACCCACGGCAGCCATGGAAGTCCTACTGGACCTGGCTCCACTATATTTAGCTCACAGCACACTAGAATCTGGGACTGGGTAGTTGCTGCTGTTCCAGTAACTGAAGGACCTGGAGACAGAATGGTCAAAAAATACAATTTTGAGCCAGATTTTAAGACAGAGATAGAAGACAGGTCTGCCTGGAGCAACCTCTCTATGATGGACACGTCTCCCAATAATTTCTACAGTTTTACAGATGGATCCCTTCTGAAGCGGTCAGTAGGTGCAGGGGTGCTGATTTTGCACAAACATAGTAAGAGAGAGCATAAATACCCACTAGGTTGTTTTGCAACTGTATATCAAGCTGAGAAATTTGCAATCCACCAGTGTGAGGCATCTCACAAAGACCTTCAGTGTACACAGAAGGAAATATTCATCCTAACAGATAGCCATGCTGCTATTAAAGCTCTCTGAGGGCCACACTTTACATCATTACTGGCTTGGGAGTGTGCCGAAGCATCAACCAAATGGGGAGAGATAACAGTGTTACTGTTAAATGGGTACCAGGACATGGTATGGTAATGAGAGAGCTGACTACCTCGCAAAAGCTGGCTGTCAGGCCCACTTCAAAAGACCAGAGCCTGTCGTAGGTACCTCAACAACAGTCTGTAGGACTGCCCTACAGGCCTGAATTAGATGTCAACACTCAATCCACTGGAGGGAGCTGACGGACTGTAGACAGGCACGGGAACTGATTAACGGCCCAAATCTAAGGTTTGGGAAAGCTCTCATCACCCTGACAAGGAAAACTCTAAGTACACTGGTTGGAGTCCTAACTGGGCACAATCTGCTCCACCGCCACAAAATGGTGATGGGACTTCATGACAATGGTCTGTGTGATGCCTGTGGCATTGAAGTAGAGACCTCTTTGCTCTACTTAGGCCACTGCCTGGCTCTGAGAGATCATAGGAAAAGAATTCTTGGGGACCCTTTTTATGGATCCTGAGAAACTCAGAACACTGAGTGTTTCTAACCTTGTGTCCTTCATCTGAGGGACACGAAGGTTTGAATAAAGACCAGTGTCTTTTTAGGGAGAGCAATGGGCCCACTTAGGAGGCCTCCGCTCATATGGATCTTATATCCATCCCCACTCGCCATACCCATAACCATGCACGATTTGCTAGCTCTTAAAGTACATGTTGCGAATGACCCTCAGCAACTACCACACCAAACCTTGGTTTGATATGTTAAATTTATGAGGTAAAGCCATTTTTGTGATTAACTTGAGCTGGGTGGACTCAAAAAATGAAACAGCTTCAGACAACACTTCTTTCTCAGAGTTAAATTGAAAATTAGGTTTTATGGAGTTTAAATTAAAGTTCAACTCTGGAAGACTGATGGCCTCACCTGCTCCTGCAGACCTCCACGTCTCCATCTCAGCTGCGTTTAATTGTCGCAATCTCTGCCACATCCAATCAGCTCCGGTCAGCAGTGCATAAAAACAGTCGCCTCAGTCAACCCGTCTGCATTCCAGGTGACGGTCAACCTGCTGCCACCCCTCCTCCACCCTTCACCTTCAAATGGGGGTGCACCTGCTTCAGTTCTTCATGTTTCTTCCAGTTCTCCAACCAGCCGGTCGAGGCAGATGGCTGCCTGCCCTGAGCCTGGTTCTGCCAGAGGTTTTTTTCCTGCTAACAGGGAGTTTTTCCTCTCCACCGTCACTCAGGATGGGAGTCTGTGATGAAGTGATTCAACACAACCTGCTGGCTTCCTCTTTTTATTTATTTTTGACCTCCACCACCAGTGTTGGGCCCCCGGGGGGATTAAATCTCCTACCCCTAACTTAAGGCATCTCATATGAGATTTCAGCTTCACAGCGCTCTCGTCCTCTGCCGGGGTCCGAGAGCCAAACTCTAATGCTGTTCATGTCAATAATCATGTTGGTCCAGTCATGTTAATAAACCTCCTAACTTCAGTCTGTCTTGTGTGAGTCTTTCCTGGTTGAACTGCATCATCTCATGTTTGTTAAAAAATTATATATTTTCAAATATTTAAAAAAAATAGCCTTAATTGATTCCAACATCTGATTCTTCCTCATTCTTGATCGCCTGGTCATCCTCATCTGGATCTTTCTTGGGGTAAAAATATGTAAAGTTCCTGGCCAAGACAGCAGGTGAACCAGAGTTCTACTTAAGTCTGAGACCAGCTGTCCTTATTCAGTTCCTTAGAGCTTTTCAACAGGAATTAGGACTGTTGGCTTCCAGGAGCTCCCATCAAAGAGACAATGTCTTTCTGCACTCTTGACTTTGTCATTGTGGTTTTAAATCAAGCTAACACGATAGCGGATATGTAATGTGTTATAAATACATGATGTGAAATATGTTAACACTTGTGTGGGAAAATATGACATACAATAGAAGTGTCTACAAAAATTATACTGGCTACACAGATGGAGAAATCTGAAGGCACATTGATGTGAGTGCACTCAAAGTGTTTTGTGTTGGACTCAAGAAATGAGACTCCGTCTCCGTCTGACCATTAACTGTGCCAAGTCAGCCATTCTGAGAGTAAAACATGGCAGAAATTAAACAGAAATGTTACTAATAACAAATTAAATATTAAGCAAGCCTCACCTCATGGTTTGCCAGAGGGTGACAAAAATCACATTTAGGTTGATGAAAGGTTAACGTTAGGAAGAAAAATGTTCTTTATGTTAGTGCAGCCCAAACTTTTTCCCTGAGAGGGCCAAAATGAAAATATATCTGAGGGCTGCAGGCCACATGCAGTTATATAATGCATGAAATGCAAATATTTATTTAAGTAAAGTCCTTTAATTTTTTTTATTAATTATTATTATAATTAAGCTACCAGTGAGTGCATTGGCCAATTTATTTATTTATTTATTTTGATTGTTTTATTTAGCCCATGCATTTGGGGAAAGCTCATGAGCAAAGGCTCATGTGGCATTTCTTAAATTGATAAAAATCTGAATATTTGTGATCTTATAAAGTGTGAAAATCTACATGTAAGCCTAAATCTAGCCTAAATGTCTCTTATAGTTATTTGTATTTTGTGTTTAAACTTCATATACAGTAATTAAAAATAAAGTAATGAGTGAAGACTGCACTACATCTACAGTACATTAGGCATGGGCCAATAAATGGATGATTTTAAGTGAAATCTATTGTTTCTTCAGAGGATGATACAAGATCACAGCCTAGTAACCAGGATAATTACTGATGGGCCAAATCAAACAGCTTGGTGGGCCAATTGTGGTCCACTGTCCCCACCTTGGGCACCTCTGTTTTAGACTAAATCATTTAATTTGATTAGTCAGGTTAGGTTATGTCAAAAACATGATCTATTTGAAATCAATAGTTACAGTATTTTAACCAGAGGTGCTATCAAGAATCTGAAATTAGAGCCACCTAGGACCTTTGCTGCTTGATTATTTACTTACTTTATTACTATTTCATTATTATGCCCATCCCTTTTTTAAATAAACAAAAGACAGTTTCCTGACCAAAAAAAATAAAAGTGCCCTTCATTTTTTTTCCAGTGTTGTTGCTGCTGTATAAGAACATTAATGAAATAACATATAATATGCATTTTATATATCATCTGTTTAGTTTCAATTAGTGATTTTAATGCTTAAAGTAAAGTGTTGTGTTAAACTGTGACAGATGTGATGACACACGGGCAGATGTGGGCTGGACATTCATGCTAAAGGGTACAGTGCCACATCTCTTGTTTTCAGACTCTGTCATCAAAATCATAGCATGGCAGCTCCCAAAAGGAAAAAAAAAATGACAGTTCAGCTTTAATTCTGAACAATGGGTGAAGGAAAAATGTTTACATTAATCAATGTCAGTGTTTGAAATGTTTTAGTATAATCTTTAAAAAATACTCAAATTCTATAAATTGTTGTCATAATGGTGGTACTCTGAGGATACAGCTTATTTCCAGAAGTGGAATTTGAAACAACATAACTAACAGTAATACAATAAAAAAAAAGAATAGGGACTGACCAAGGACATGATTTTAGAATGAATAAGATGTTCATTGGAATTTTTTTCAAAAAAGTAAACAAGACAAATATATGGGTCAGTTTACAAAAAAGACATTGAGATAGAATGCCTCATTTGGTGTCTGAGCATGCCAACACTAAAGTAAATTAAAAGTGTGTGCGAATTTCTGAGCCAGATAAAAAGATAAACTAAATAAATAAACAAATAAAGGTAGACTCAAGACCCTCTTACCTAAAGTTGCCTCCGCTACAGATCTTTTTTATTCTCATTGTAATGGAACCTGATGTGTATTCAACCCTTAAACACAAAAATCCCTTCAGAATTAAGATCATTCCTTCACCTGTCACTCCTCCCTCCTCCACTCCCCACCTTCGCACCCCCTCCCCCCTCTGTCAGTGGTGATGGATGTTGCGTGTGCCTCAGACTGAAAAGGGAATAGACTGTTCTCTCTGTGCGTTTCACAGCAATCTGGAGCTGTCAATACACACACACACACACACACACACACACACACACACACACACACACACACACACACACACATATAT
>NW_013952449.1:1087759-1089840 GCF_001266775.1 Austrofundulus limnaeus
CATGTATATATACACACACCCAAGTGTGTGAAGCTGTCATGTCTCTATCAAACAACCTGCCTCATACATCAAAGACAGACACAAAGCACCCAGAGAGCACACAAACAACAACAAAAAACCCAAAATTTGGCCAATGTCTAGAAAACTTGCATTTTGTGCATTTTATTTTCCCTTGACTTAGACAAACACCAATATAAGTCAAGTCATTGCCAAAAAATATATAAGCCTAGCACTTCTTGAAGACAAGATCATCTTAAGCTGAAAAAGCACAAGTTATAGCAGTTTTGGTAAACCTTGCAAAAGACATGATGGCTATTTGATTGACACATTAGATGTAAACATACAGCCAGTGATTACTTTCATGGTTTCATTTAAACAAGTTTAGACGTTCATAGGATTTTTTTACTAACAGACAGAAAGGGTTTACTCCAAATTTTATTGGCAAAGTTATAAAAACATTCAGCCTGTGTTCACATTATGGGAATGACTCAACTACTACCCCATCAAGTTTTACCTAATCAGATTTTGTTTACTAAGTGTTCCTAATTGTTGTGGCCTTTTTGAAGGGGATTGATTCCAAAAGTTAATGACTCAAATTTTTACTTCTCGAGTCTTGTCAGAAACATGACAGATTAATTCTCCTCATCTTCCAGGTGAGAGAACCCTAGAAACTGGAAGTGATTCTGAACTGAACTGTCAATTGTGTCAAAAAGCAGCAAGTCATTTTGTACAAAACAGTATTGCTGTGCTTGAAGCAGTTTCACTCTATGACTCATGTGATCCCAGTGAAGCCTGTCACTCTGTGTTAGTGTAAACATATAGAAGAGTATACATGTTGTGTTTTTATTTATTTATTTTTTTACTTTTACCCTTAGACTATTTCTCTTCACTTCGAGACACATCCATCCATCCTTTATATGTGTGTCTACTTCTGGTTCATGGGGATACACCCTAAAGAGCATTCATGAAAATCTATGCTTCAGCTGTCCTCTGAAACGTACACAATGAGGACATTTCACTGTTAGAATTTAAAATACCATTAAAACTAATTTAGAACTACTTTTGTTTGTGAAACTCAACAAAAAAACAGGTACTACCTATGAATATATTTTGGGCTGTGGTGCCTGGTTTTACATGTGAATTATTAGCCATAAAAAGGTGAATGTCCCATAAGTTCCCAATAGGGAAACAAGAAATCACTTCTGTGTTATTTCCTGTATGATGATGAAGATGATGATGCACATTAGTATTGGCTGTTAGGTTTATGTGTGTTCATTTGTCTGTACAGTTAGAAAAAATATAGATGGATAACTAGCTAATTTTTACAAATACTCCAAAAAGTAATCACATTAACAAATGATTAACTATTGGAGTCTAAAACAAGATGGCTGGCACGGCTGTGCAAGATTTGAAAACTCATGATTGTCTATTAAAAAAATGCTGTATTATTTGAAAGTCATCCCCGACATATACTGTGTGGTTTTATTTTGTAAAGTCATCTCGGACTATCGGCAAAATATTTCATGAATCAATGAATGGATTCCATAGAAAACTTTAGAACATAATCATTCAGCTGGCATTTAGAGCTGCTGCACTTTTGGACTCAAGATGGCTTACGGACTGTAGGTTAGAACAGTGGTTCCCAAACGTTTTATCTTCTGACCCACAAAATATTCATGGCAAAAACTTGTGACCCCAAATATTACTGGTCTGAGTACACGAACTTCGTTAATAACCCTAAAAACACAGGCTTTTTGACAATCTAAACACTTATTTATACTTATTTTGTGTTTTTGTAATAATTATAGGGAAAATATTACATCAGCAATTATTTTATTACCCTTTAAATTGATTTCTGGAGATTATCCAAGGTGCTTCATGACCCAAAGTGCAATGGTTCCCAAACTTTTCAGCTTTTGACCCACAAAATAGTACTTGCAAAATCTTGTGACCCCAAATATTACTGGTCTGAGTACACAAACTTTGTTAATAACCCAAAAAGAAATAACACAGGGATTTTGACAATCTAAACAGCTTGTACACAAATATAAATACTTATTTATACTTATTTTGTGTTTAAT
>NW_013952449.1:1090589-1094286 GCF_001266775.1 Austrofundulus limnaeus
ACACTAACCTCACTCCTTTGTAACAACTAATGCAAAAATGTAATTAATTCAAAAAATCTTTTCAGGACCCCACCTTGATGTTTTGGGACCCCACTTTGGGTCCCAACCCCAACTTATGGAAACACTGGGTTAGAACACATGAACTGCTATAACTCGGTGCGGTAGTGACTAAACTATGTTCCAAATAAAGTGTTTAAATGACACCTAAAACCCTTTTTATTTTTATTTTATTTTTTTTTTGGGGGGGTGTTACATTGACACAGAAACTCAGTTCAAGATAGACACCACAGCTACACAACCTGAGATTGCTCAAAAATGGTTATTTCTCAGGATGTTGAGCGATTTGGTGTGATAGTGGCTGAGCTTCAGTCACAACACAGAGCTACTCTGAGCATGAACAGAACACACAATACAGGTATATTGTTATACTGCATGAGCGACGACATGAATAAATCTTTTCAGCATAAAATAATTTTAATTAAAAACTGTGGCATTAAAAGTGGTGGAATATACGGTATCTATTGCTTCAAGAAATGAGTGGCCTTTAAGTGTCGATGTTTTACATCAGCACATCCCCCAAACTTGAAAATGTCAGGCGTTGTTGTGTAGGTGATTTAAAGAAACTACCGAGTGTACATTATTGATCATGTTGATTAGAAGGCCTCTCGCTGAGAGAAGATCGATTATTTTTTTTCTCACTTATTTAAGTTACATTTGTGGTGGCCATGCTTTATTTCTCCAACACACATTTTGCAGCACTGATTTCAAAAGAACACATATATTAATTTGTAATACAGCCCAAGCTACAAGGTCACACATGTAGAGATATTTTAACTATAACTTATTAGTTATTATTATCAACAGCTGCTGCAGTTCTCCTCCTGAAGACATATTGATGTCGGTGCTAATGAGGAATATGCCAAAAAACTTTAGAGAAAATACGCTCAGTATACACAAACATGGCTACATATTTTCTGTTTTTCAGTTTTTTTTATGTAAAAAAGAAACATCAAAACAAATCTGCAGACAGGATTTGTCATTTTCCCTTTTTTAATAGATGTAAATAAAGAATAAATAGATGAGAACTGCAAAGAAATAAAACTAAAACCACACATGTGATATTATCTTCTCATTGTCCACTATTTTATGCTCAGAGACTCCTGAAACTCCATGACCTCGAAAGAGAGCACTTACCTTTTCAGCCTTATTAGTTTATTGTCGCCATGATACAGCCTGAATGTTACATGATAATATGATATAATACCATGTATTATGCATTTTTTTCAGCTCTAAATGAGATGGCTAATGACTGTGCTGCTCTCAACCTAAGTACTTTATCAGTTAAATGGGGGAGGAAAAATATACAGTGAGAGAGTAATTGAGTAAAATAAAAATTATAGACAAGAACAGTCATATATAAAAAGAAAAACAGATTTCAAATATTTAAAAATAAATGTTTTTATTAATTTTTTTCCGACTTATGAAAGACATATTTACCTAAATTTCCCAAAACCACAGAATCATATATATATATATATATATATATATATATATAATGTGTGTGTGTGAGTGTGTGTGTGTGTGTGTGTGTGTATATATATACATTACTGGGCACCATTAAATTAAGCAAGTTCATTTGAGGTTGTGATTAATTATGTAACTTTTGTAGCTGTTTACCCTTGCCTGAACAGATAACTCTCCTTCTGGCTATTCCAGATATAGAAGTCAGGAAACACTGACTACCATCATTACTGTCAAATAAAACAACATCCTGCTCAGTCCTGGTGCTCGGATCATGCTTGTGTTAAAAAGAAAGTGTGTAAACAAAACAAATTTAATGTGTCCAGTTCTCTCATATGACTATTTTAGTAAGAACAAACAAACAATTCTGTCTGCTGCTTAGCCAATGTGGAGCAATTTAAAGATAGAGCTATCAGTTGCCATGACAATGACAATATATTTATTACTGTCCAATGTGGTTAATCGTACTATTCTGTATGGTCATATAAGGAGTCAATGTCAGTAAATGGTACTCTTGGAATTCTGAATATATGTACAGTATATAAATGTTCAAAAAATGGAAAGGTTAAGATTTAGTATAATAACCTCCCTTTTTCCCTGGGGGCGGTATTGGTCTTTTAAGTTATGTATAAAAGGTACAAAAACAGAAACATGTTGAATTTGTTGAAGGAATCTGGCAGATTTTTGAACACGGTTTTGTCTTTCCTTCTTTTTTTTTATTTTTATTTTTTATTTTTTTATTTTTTTGCTTTATTATTGATATGATACAGACAACTTAAATATGTACAAGTCTGGAACAAAGTCTGGAGTCAGATTGAGTTGAAAATCGCCTGCCACGAAAAGACCCAAACAGCAAAATTAGGCTTTTGCTCAAGTCTGTTGGGTTTGTAAATATGAACCTTTAGCAAAATTTAATTTGATTGATTGATTGATTGATTGATTGATTGATTGATTGATTGATTGATTGATTGATTGATTGATTGATTGATTGGTTGGTTGATTGATGCCTTTAATGTCATTGTACATAGCACAATGAAATTACATTAAAGAACACCCATTCAAGAGACACACATGACAAACATGGGGGAACAGGTGATCAAGTCATGCGGCAACGAGCAGGGGTCACACTAACTTTAAAAAGAAAAATGAAAATACCACACAAGGGTAGATGAAGAAAAAAACATATTATATCAATGAACTATGATACACTATGGTGTTTATAGGAGAAAAAACCTCTGCAGAGCAAGAATTTATTAGCCAGAGGTGTAGCGAGTTTAGAGGGCGTGTATCTGAAGCCATGAATGTTGTATGCATGTGTGTGAATATCTGAAGAACGAGACCGAAGAATCAAGCCCCTCAAAAGAAAAACCCATAGTTCAGCCAAAGTTTGGTATACTGGTGTTGAATTGTTCATTCTGTGCAGCTCCTGATTGACCTTCAGGGGATCAGATTACAGAACGAAGTGAGATGGGGGAGCGTGGGGACCAAGCCAAGTCAACATAAACATCAAGAGAAATTAGATCCACAGCCCTTTCAAGGCCATGTAGGAGGGAGCCAACTCATAAGCAGTTGCTTGGGAACAGAAGAAATGTTTTTGGTCAGGCAGACAATAATAATTTTCCATTTGCCTTAATGTCAGCTGGTACATCCCAAGGTGGTGAATCCAATCAGACAAATAGTGTGAACAATTCCGCCGAGCTGAATTGAATAATAAAGATGGAATTTTCCAAGATCAATTCCATCTTTCCAGCAAAGTCCAGGGACTGCAGTCGGCCAGCGACCCTCAGCAGACCGAGTCCCAGCTCGCACAGGGCTAAAGTCTGAGTGCTGAAAGCCCGGCAAACCTTCATATTGGTCAGGCAGCCAGGAAAATAACCTGAATAGCCACCGATATTGTTTCACCAGGAGACCACCAAGCCAATCTGTAGAATCCAGTGATCAGAATCCAATATATGCTAGTTGAACAGAGCAGAACAGAGATCCCACCTTTAACATGTCCTCTCATGGGAAAAAAATGTTCCAAAAATCTATTAAGAGACCAGCTAACCAAATCCATAAAAATAAATCCATAATTTTCTGTTTTGGAAGAAATTGTAGAGGAGGTTTCGAACAGCAAAGCAGGGAAAGATAAGGAAGGGCAGGAGAGAGGGAAAAAGCATCTTACTCCTCTGAGAGC
>NW_013952449.1:1094314-1105842 GCF_001266775.1 Austrofundulus limnaeus
GGACGACCGTTTACCTTTTTGTGAATGTTGTATTTCAGTCTTCTCACATCCTCTCTATAATTTCCAGGAGCTTTACTTCAATAAACTCCAGCTCCATTCCAAACAGCTCATCATAATCGTCTACAAGCAGTTATATATCTGACCCTGGCATGTGGAAATAAATTAATGAAATTTCTGTGCGCATCTTTTCAATACTGATGTCAGACACTTTTAACAATCTGAGCTTGCCAGTTGCAAATGAAAGCAATTTTACATTGCAGTGTTTTATTGCCCTGTTATATTACACTGCAAGCTGTTTACAGGTTGCTGGTCATGACGTTCTCTGTCATTCGGCTTTAGTCTACGCTGTACACTCTAACAAGTTTTTACTTTTGCATAAAACTCATGATAAAGTCGCATTAAAAACATTTCATATAACACAAATGTGCACACACCTACCTGTACCGGCTGCTGTGTTAGCTTCCTGTTAGCGTCCTGCTAGCTGTTGTGTGGAGGTGGTCTTTCCTCTCTCAATCTTGGTAGTAAAAGGGGATAAATGTACATTTTCCCTTTTGTAACCTCCGTCTTCTCATTTCTGATGCTCACTCTTGAATATCCTCAAGTTAGAAATGCTGATTATAAACACAAGCGTGAGTTTTTAAAGATAAGTTTTCCTGTAATGCTATGATCCTCTGCTGTCACCTCCTCATCTAAAGGAAAAAGGATAAAAACTAACAACTCAATCGTATCTGTTGCTTGGTGGACACAACGGCACACAACAGAACTCACGTTTTATACCAGTAGATCACAGATGCTTTAACTTTTGTGACTTTTTCACGGACTAGTACTAGCAGGTAACGGTAAAATCAGGCAGTAAGCAGGGAGTGGAAGGGAGGAGCGTGGCAAGAATTTTACCGGAAATAAGTCATTAATGACCGTGGCATATAGGCTATTGAAGTCTCAGAACCGGCAGGCTGTAAGGAAACAAGTTAGCCACCTCCTTTCTCTGCCACTGCAGATGTTGCGCCCATGTCCTCTTTCCGCATCCCTTTGTCTGCTCCAACACCCCAGCTAGTTAAACTGTGTGAAAGTACTATGTATTATTGGGAAAAGGATGGATTTACGAGGGTCAAGATACAGGTAAATGTCCAAAGAGTTTGACATGTGTGCACATCACTAAGTATAAATGTCTCTAATAAATACTGGAGTACGCTTTGTCTGTAGGCAAAACATTTCCAAACATACTGATTTGAATGAAACTTGAACAAGGGATTCACATTTACTGTATAACTGATAATATTTTTAAGTTAACTTGATCAAGATGGCTGCTACAGCAAAGCGATCTGGTCAAACAGAAATGGCTGGAACTCAGTCAATTGTGCAAATACTGAGCTAGAGTTTGGTGTTTTTGTAGCTGAGAGTGATGTTCAGTTTATTTGACTTTAATTGGCATTAGCGTACACTAAAATGGCTCCAACATATTCTGATTTACTGATATTGAGCTAAAGTTTGGTGTGGGAGTAGCTGGGCGTCATTGATGTTCCACATCCCATATTTACTAAATAATAATTTTTGTGTTAACTGTTGAAGTCAACACTGTGTGCTTGTGAACAAAATACCTTACAAACCACTGGGTGGATTTATTGTAACTCTCAGAAAGTAATCATTGGATGTAGATCTACAACGTTTTGCTTTTAGAGAAAATATCTTTCAAGATGGCCAAAATTTAATTTAATAGCAACTGGGAGTCAATCTTTCACATAATGCAATAATGCCTTCTCTGTTAGGTGGGTTCATAATTATGGAGCCCGCGAGGGGATGGGGGGATTTTTTTCATTTTGCGTTCCCACGCAATGCTTTTGCATTCCGTTGCAATACTTTTGCGTTTCCTCGCAATACTTTTGCGTTTCCTCGTAATACTTTTGCATTCCAACGCAATGTTGTTTTGCGTTCCCACGCAAAAGTTTGTTTTGTATATGAACTGAATTAAATCAGACTTTTATTTTGAAATATCCGGTTACCAAAACAGGATGTGTCGCCACAAGTTTGTGAAATTGACATTGATGTTGTGTGGCTGTACTGTGTTAAAATTTCGGCATATGACATACTTCTATGCGTGGCTGAGTGATATATTCATTCTGAAGCTGAATTAAAGCAGTAGGCTAACTCGCTAATGGTGAACATGTGAGTTTGCTAATAAACCGGCAAGCACAACGGTGATAAACTACTTTTGCGAGGGAATGCAAAAGTATTGCGAGGTAACGCAGTGCTATTGCATGGGAACGCAAAATAAAAAAAATCTCCCATGTCCCCTCGCAGGCGCCGCACATAATGACTTAGCACCCTTTGAGTTTTCTTTTTAAGCTCTGCAAGCCTGATGAGCAGCTACAACTTTTTCTTTCTGGTATCGTCAGAAAACTCTTGGTGTTGACATAAACTCAGAAAGATGCTTTAAGATGAGCTATTTTTGACAGATTTTTTCTCTGAGCAGGATGTGCACTCATCTAATTATAATCCCAATGATTGAAAACACCTGACTCTAGCTTCACCAACAATTTACCTGCTCATCTACCCACTTAAGCAACTCACATATTTGCACTAATGAATGTTTTGGTCTTTAATCTTTTTATAGGTTTTATTTATTATTTTATTTTCACACTGATGCATGACAATAAACTAATTTTAACAAATATTTTGAAAAGTTGGTGAAATAGGTTTAAAACGTTCATTTCTGCCTCTCTGAGCTGACTCGCTGGTCTATCTAAAATGGCTGTGTAGCACTTGGTGCAGCTTAATGAATGGAGCATCAGCTGTGACAAATTGATGGCACTTTGCCACAGATTGAACCAAGCAGATAAAACCCTGTGCCAAGTTGGGTGGCGGTCCAAGAAGTATTGATTTTAACACGGTATGATCATGCCATGGCAGATATTGCACAATGATACTGCTGCTCACGCTGCATTACCATCATAACAGCTGACCTCTTGGTAACGAATCAATATCTGAGGCTGCATGTTGCAGAGGCTGCAGGCCAGAGAAATATGCCCATATTCCCACAGAGAAGGTCACAGGTTTCAGGAGAAAATTGAAACTATTTATTAAATGTAGAAGGTGTACTTTGGACAAGGTAAAACTTTCAAAGAAAGGGAGAATCCAACTGAAAATCACAAATAGTTTAGCAATGCAAAAATAAAACTTGGTATTCCAATTCATTTTGTATCGGTCTTAGTTACTTGGATATGAGAAACAAAAGAACTGGTTTAGGCTCCCATCCACTCAGGAACATTTTTTATTTACAAATACGCATAAGGCTTGCATCCACATGGAAAAGTTTTAGGAACTCCTAAATTTTGTGTCAAACTCAAGACATGTCCTGCTTGCCACTTAGGCCCGATTTGTACAATTTCAGTTAATGATTCAGTGCAACAAAATACACAAATTTAAAAGAAGAAAGCCAATAATAATTCAATGGCTCCTGAGCTGTTAGCTTTGAGTCACTGTGGCCCACTGAGCACTTTTATTTAAATAGCCCTGCTCTAGTACATTACAAAACCATAAAGCCAACTTTGACAATAAACTACATAACCATATGCATGTTGGTTATTTTACCTACAAAAAGACAGAATGCCACCAATAGATTTAATTCTACATTTAGCTGCATTTTTACCAGCTATTTTGCTTTGACCAAGTTGTACTGGGAAGTGGAAATTTCTATGGGTGTACCGAAACAAAAATTTCAGCCGATATCTATATCTGTTATTATTGGTGTTATGGCCGACAATTGATATTTACCGATATTACACAAACACACAAATGATTGCATTTTTTTCGAAACAGTAAATAAATTACCAGACCACTGACATGGCTCTGTCAGTTATTCCTGGCTGCTCAGCATCATTATCAGAATCACGATCAAACAGATACCACTCGAACCAAGCATTTCCCCTCCCAAAACACAAAGCTAAAAAGTGGGAAATCAATTTCGCACATTAGTATCGACCCAGCTTTTCTTATCGAACCAATTGGATATTCTAAAAAATGGTGATACCAATGTTAAAGCTGATATATCGTGCATCCCTAGACATTTTCCACCTACAAGTCGTAAATTTAAAATGGAACACCCCTCCAGTGGAAATTACCTGTGGAAAAGTGGGAGAGTTCAGAATTCAAGACAGCAGCTATTCATGGCACTTTAACAGTGAATAAAACTCTCTTGTTTACACATTTAATAGTATTTCTCTATTATTTATTTCACATTTAGTCAGTCGTACACGTAGAACTTTTCAGTGTTTATAAAAGGATGTGCTAAAACAGTTTCTATGCCGAAAAACCATGTTGAGTTCCGCTATTGTTTGTTACCATTGCTTAGCCATAGCAATAAGACAAGGAATGTGACGTTTTGAGTTTAGCTGAAATCAAACACGAGATGTCAAAGTTAACTACAGCTGACTCTTTGAGGGCCACCATAAACCTCATGTGGCTCTAAGTGAAAATGAGTTTGACATCCCTGTCCTGAAGGATATTTCTCTTGAAACACCACTATTGCATTTTTATGTAGGCAGCCTAAACAAAGCATTTAAAACTGTTGTCATAGTCCAACCTAATCTGACACCAAACATAACATGCAAACACATTGACAGATGCTATGTTTGTGTTTGTGATGCAGACAGGACATTATTATCATTAACTACAGCAAAAAACCTTGCAAACAATACAACTACAAAGAACAGACAGTGGGATTTTCTTACATAGAGAAGAGCAAAAAGAAAATATATATATATTTTTATACCAACTATTCTGAGGACAAAAATGTCAACAACTTAAAACAAACCTACAAATCAAGTGTGCGTTTAAAAGAAATGGGAATAAACTGAAAAAAGCAGCACTTGTGTAATGATACGATATGCTGTAAACATCCTGAATAAAACCCTTCCCCTAGCCTTCCCTCACTGGATACTGGGCTTGAATTCATCTATTTCCACATCTTTGGACACAAACAACTCCCAGCTAACACTCACTGTCCTGCACTTTTGTAGTCTTGTACTTTCATGTGAAATAAAGTTGATTTATGACCTCATTGTGAGTCCACAAAAAATGGTTTTCGTGCTCTTGTATTTGCCATCCTTGTCTTTTTCTTCCTAATGCCATAGCGGGCCCAGGGCATAAGCAAACCAAGTGGCTGCTTTGAGACACCAAGCCAACAGTGATCCCCAGAAGCATTGGAATATTCACATAAAACAAACTGGCATATAATTTAAGCAACATTAGCTGTAATCAGAATGATACCAGAATGACTAATGAGTGTCGATTCAATGTCCTCTTCTTTTTTCTGATATGGATCACTGTAAATATTTTGCTAACAGGCCTTACTTGTGTTGTGCTGGGGATTACTCTAAGCTAATACATCCAATTAGGTCAATATCTGTAAAACTGACTGAATTATGGGCATTTTGATGCTTGGTCAATCCCATTAGCTATTAGCAGACTGAAACTGTGTTGGGGACATATATTCACACGTCTTTTCACCGGAATAATAACTTCACAATAAAAAAGTTACATGTAAATTTAATAATAATAATAATAATAATAATAATAATAATAATAATAAACATTAATAAAAACTGCTGGTTTAACTCCAATAACAGTACTTGCAGTTGTATTTAACGTAACATCTTATTGCAGCACTAATTTCATCAGATAAACTGCTAAACTGACATTTAAAAACTAATCATTTTGTTCATGATGAATTCCCCAATTATGCTGATCAGGCAAAAAGAAACTAGATAATATTTTTTCAGTATTAGTTTTGTCTAACAATGGACAACCATGTCTACTGTGTTTTTTTTACAACAGTCCACCAGTAAAAGTCTGGTGTCAAATGGATCCAATGGGATTTACTGAGATCCCAGCAGACCGCAGAGCAACATGTCAGGTAAACCGCTGCTGTTTCCCCTCTATTGTTCCCTCACTCCACCCGCTCTTCAAACCAGTGATATCAGAGAAACACTCTATATCCAGAATAAACCACTAAATCAATTTCCTTCAAGCCAGGCCAATCACAATCACTTGAATGTGACTGCAGCTTTCACAGTGAGAGGCTGCAGTGCCAAAACGAGTTCCACCCTGTCACTGCTGACTGTCGGGACCAGTCTGACTGTCATTACAAGAAACACATAGAGTTCTGCAGCAGGTTTGCCCTTGCCTCAACAACTTTTTAAAATTCACATGCATAATTCATGATCGCTTCTAATAAGAGATCAGCACTTTTGGATTTATTTTATCTTCCAGTATACTTTGGTCAGTGTCAAGTAATATCACAGTTTAGGCTAATTTGCTCTCAGTGCTGGAGTAGTTAATACTGTATAAGCGGAATACAGATTATGCATGGACCACTGCATATTTTTATCATTGATACATAATGGTATGATTTAATGTAATTATCCATATTCTAAGAATATACTTTGCATTCATCTACAGTACATAATTGTACAGAGTGCTTTGTACAAATTTATTCCTGAGATGTTTGCAGCCATTAAAGCACATTTAGAAACAGAAGCAATTGTTACAGGAAGTTATGGCTTCATTTCTGATAAACTGTTATATTTGTACAATAAATGTTAAATACAAGGTCATACAGTCTCATTATTGATAAAATATGTCATGAAATTAAAACATGAAACATATCAGCTATCAAACCTTTAGAGAAACTAAGGATTATTAATTAAAATCAATTTATATTTATTTCATTTTTTCAGATACTGACCTAAAATTCAGTGTGGTAGTTAGTAGCAAAAACTGTTGCTAAAAACATATTTTAGCGATGTGCCCGATTTTTGCTTACATTTTCGCCCTTACTTTTTGCAGTCACCTATCTGTTAGCAAAATATTAACCTCTAAAGTTGCTGATCCATGGAGCTAATGAGTGAATGATTCAGTGTTGTCAGATCTAAATCAGAAAAAGTAAAATATTGTTATCTAAAATGATTTTTCATGAAATGCTTACTAAATTATTTGCTATAAATTAAGTAGCCTCTCTGTTCTTCATTGTGAGGCCAGGTTTTTTTATAATACACTATTGAGTTATAACAATTGCAAAAAAAGATTGCACATACATCCAGACAATGGTGAATGGCTTGAACTTTTGCTGTATAGTGCTCTTTCAATTCCCTACAAAATCCAAAGTGTTTACAGCGATGGTGGTAAGCTACATTGTAGCCACCGCTGCCCTGGGGCACACTGACAGAGGCAGGGCATCCATGCATTGATGCCACCAGGCCCTCTGACCACCACTATCAGGCTTGACATTGGGTTTTTGGGGGATGAAGGTGGTTTGCTTCATGTTTTTATATGATTTAATGCAAATAAGTTAACTAATTTGGTAAACGGTCCAAACTTATATAACACTTTATCAAGCCCCGTCGGACCCAAAAGTGCTTTACACTTGCAGTCATTCAACCATTCACGCACAAATTCACACACTGATGGTGGTAAGCTACATTGTAGCCACAGCTGCCCTGGGGCACACTCACAGAGGCGGGGCTGCCATACACCCACACCACCAAACCCTTTGACCATCAGTAAGCAAGGCGAGTTTAGTGTCTTGCCCGAGGACACAATGACAGACGATTGGAATGGGGGATGGAACTGGCATTCCTTCGGTTATGGTATGACCCCCCCGAACCACGCCCCTCGCCACAGCTGCCTAGTGTAAATATTTTTTCTAGACATGATCACTTCTATGGCAAGATTCAGCAACACTGAGAGGTTCACAGCACAAGTATCATTAGCACACTTGCTAATCCTAACACTCTAGTCTAGGCCACTAGCCCACAAGCACATCATACTGAAAACCCTTTAAACTCTGAACTTGGAGAGAAACTTTGTTCTCAAAGATTACGAGCAGCACCCAGAGTCTAGCGCTCATCTGAAACAAGTCCAATACTGCTGGCAATGTGAAAGACACTTCTACACTGGTAGTAGGGACCACATGGTACTCTCCATCTAAAGCCACTCCCACAGGACACTATGTGGCCCACAATCATAATTTGGCTATAAACTCACTAGATTATGACCCATTGAAGAACACTGTATAATATGAGTTGTGTTTTTATGGAGAGAATAGCGCACATGAGCAAACAGATTGATCTTCTTTACAACTTCCTAATGGTTCCTCACTTTATACTTTGCCTAATATATTTAATTAGTTTCTGATTATAAAACAGAGGCTCTATTTAGGAAAAAAAAGATGGTGTTTTTTTTACATTGTTAGATTGACAGGAATGTGTGTGGTTAAGAGGCGCAGTTTATGAGTCGGTTATCTTGCCACAGCACCCTGTCTTTGAGAGAGTGTTTCTATGTGAATTGCTCATTAAAGCACAGCAGTAGCTACTGATAAAGAGAATTGGATTACTGTGATTAATACCATGTGCCACTTGTAATGTCTTTAACTGTATGAATCACGGAGGCCCATGTACACATAAAGCACATACTCGCACAAAAATCACACAATGCCTTTTTCTCAAAAATCACAGTAGCACAACAGAAGAGCTGCTCCCAACCCCACACAAATTGGGTTAACTTACTAAGGTAATGAGTCATAGATGTACAGCCAGGTGATGACAACTGACCACCCACACGTGGGTTTTTTCAGCTACTACAGTTTCCTCCCACATATGAAAACATGCATGTTGGGTAAATTGGCAACCAAACAGTGTCTCTATGTCAGTGAGGGTGCAAATGTTTTTGTCTCATTTGCCTTTATGTGTTCCTGTGACGGAATGGAGACGTTTCCAGAGTGCGCCCTGCCGTTCACACTGGGCATCTTTTGCATTGTAATGCCTGGCATTGCTCGGCCTGCCCCTGGCCTTACGCTTCTCCAGCCATTGTTGTGTTTGCATTGAGCAGAGAGATGACTTGATGTGGGCGGGATCATCATATTAAACACGTGCAAATTTTATTTTGTTTTATTTGTGACATAACAATGATGGGCTATATCAAACAGGACGAAAAAACACCAAAAATTATACCAGACCACTCAGCAGTGTGACCCTTAAAATGAGCAGGCAGTACAACAGAATGGTATGCTAATTGTAGCTAATGTTAGCTTGTTGTTTTTTGATAACACACCACTGTTGCTGTGTAGTTAAACCTGTGCGAAAAAAAAACTGTTACAATTGACACAAACAATTCACATAAAGTTACACTCATCTGCATGACGTAACCCCCCTGGTCAGTGAACCAATCAATGAGCTGACACCAATATGATCAAACTGGCCCGTATAGAACCACAGCTCTCAGACTTACAGACATCAGGATTGAACTGGGCCATATAAGAGCTAATGCAAACACACTGAACCTGGGTTTAAAGCCAAGGTTAGTCCCTTGCAAAAATTCCTGATGAACATAGGCATCCCCGCAACGTGGAAAGGAAGAAGCGGGTAATTGATAGATGGATGTACCGCCAGTGATTTCCTTCTGCAAATTTGTTCAAATGCATCCCATAATATATTTTGTTAACAGAAGCACACACGAACAAACAGTAGCAACAATTATTTTGGTCTGCCTTTGAGATCGAGCAATGGGAGATAACACACTGTCCTATGCGGTATCGCACCTTCATTCAGTGTCCATTCATTTTGAAAGAGCTGGTGTGTCCAGACTTTTACTGGTTTGATGTATATGCACATACTGTATGTAGTGTCAACTCTGGTGATTAATCAGACTTTGTTTAGCCTGCAAGAGCTGGAGAAAAAAAAAGCTGCTTCTGTTCAAGTGTCTGCTTCTGTGTGTGCATGGAACATCTGGGGGTTTGGGACAATCTGCCAAGTCCCAAGTGCACAGCAGAGTCTCCTAATTGAGACAGACAGACATAATAGGGGAGACAAACATACCCACTGAGAAAGACAATAACCTGAATAAGAAGTGTGTGCCTGTGTGTGTGTTTGTGTTCGTGTAGTGAAAGTGCATGTGTGTGTATGTTTGTATGTTTGGGGAACAGTCCCCTGGCTCTTTATTTTTATTTATTAGTTTTTTTTTTTTTTGGCCCTCGGGCACAACAGATGTTGCTCTAATGCTGAGAACTGCACACACGCATATTTTGCACAAATACACACACTTAGACACATGTGCTGACACCTTTACAAAAAAAAATCTGTATTAGCAAAAAATAGATTTCAGTCAATTTGACAGATATTGTGTTAAAAATTGATTGGTGTTGATGATAATTGATGAGTCACTCGTTACTTTATACTCTAGGTGCTTCTGGTTGTGCACCATCTTTGCTTCACTTTTGACATTAACCATATTCACCTTGTTAGCAAAATATTTTGTGAACCACTGGACACAATGAAACTGTTAAACAGTATTTTTTGAATGTGTACATCTACACCTGATTATCTTTTTTATTTAATCAAATTATTTTGTGAATCTGAATTTGACTTGTATCTAATCCGTATTAGCAAACACAAATCGTTGTACCTTAAGTTTTACAAATTATATACATATATATACATTTAAATGGTATTTTTTGTGGTAGAAGCTGAGAGTTATTAACAACACATAGTGTGAGTGTGAAATATCACAATGTGATGGGACATTGTGTTTTTTTACCGGGTTTGAAAGGTGGTGGGCAGTATGCTTTTTTAATGCCACGCTTTTACTGTAATTTGCTTCTGCTGTTCTGAGTGTTCTTAGTAAAGAACTGACACAATTCCTTAAAGGGGACCTGTTTTGCAAAATTCACTTTTTAAATGTTTTTTTTACTCAACTTTGGGTATGTACTTCTTAAAAAAAACAGTCCTATGATCAAAAAAAATGCACCCAGGGGCATATTTACTGTAAGTAAATGTATTTTTAATGTATATTAACAACAAGTTTTATACTTCCGTCATTTTGTGATGTCACAAGCCATATGACAACCCACCGGAACCTGCGTTCAGCCTCTTACCTAGCAACCCCCGGGTGAAACTCCACCTCCTTAGTATAAAAAAGCCATCATGGTTTTTGATGTGCAATGTACATCTCTTTTCACAACAAGCTTCCAATAGGGCAATGGGTAGATTGTTGGACCAGAGAGTGGGAGACCAAGGTTTGAGACTGGCACGGATACATACAATTTAATTATTTATATTAATTCGTTATGAACATGTTTTCTCGAGTACCTCTATTGTTTAGCTGATTAAAGCCTTGTTAAAGCCTATTTGTTAGAGTTTCTGGGGTATTTTGACCGCTGCTGCTCCCTGCTCTGGTAACAACATACAGAGTGAGGGCAGAGCAGAGGAGGGAGGAAAAAAAAGAAGCTGCGACCACGACTCTGCCTCTGGGTCTCATATGGTTGTACAACGGAGCTTCTGCTATTATTAGCCATGCTAACGTAAACGTTGGCTTTGGAGGGCGGAGTTAATGTCAACAGATTTTTGGAGGGCGTTACCAACAGAGCTCATTAACATAAACAGCTCTTCTGAACAGAAGTCGAGGTACACTTCGCTGCAGCATGCAGCTCGGGGCGGTGACAGACCTTTCCGTCAGTCATACCTTATATGGAAATGGGA
>NW_013952449.1:1105852-1118073 GCF_001266775.1 Austrofundulus limnaeus
GCCCACAGACATACCATAAAAATTTCTAGGACCCATAATTGGTCTCCTTTAAAACAATACAAAACTTTAATGGTTCCCTTTTGACGCTAATCAGATCCTGAAAGTAAATGCTTAGTTTTGCATTTTGTTTGCTTAGCAGTGATAGCAGTGCTATTTTCACTTTCAAACTTTTTGGAGTTGTTGTGAAAATAATTAACCCTCAAAACACCAGTTTCCCCCAGACATTCTGTGATTAGCAAACAAAGTGAGCAGGCTGGGGTCCAAACTGGTGAAACAAGGTTAGAGAATGAAAGCAGAGGTCAGCTCGGCCTGGGATAAAAGCTTGGTCAGCAGTGGTCACAGTGTAAGTGTCTCTAAATGTACGTTAGTGGAAAGGTCTCCTCGGGGCACTGAATGAAATACACAGACACACAAACGTGTCAACACCACGACCAGTTCACAACTCCCCCGGGATCTGTTATGAACCTGCAAGGCCAGCAGTTATAGATGTTTCACACACAAAACACACACACACCTACTCAAATCCACAAAAAAAAAAAAAAAAAAATACATGAAGATTTTGATCTTTTGTACTAGTGCAGAATAATGTAATCTGCTTATACTGTCTACTAAAACACAACCATGTCAATAAGAGGATGGAATCCTACCTAATATTTATGGCTGTATTTTCAAAACCAACCAAAACATGTCATTGTCACATATAAAATGCAAAATTACCTAACACTGGTGTTAATTCCTTCATGGAATTAGAATCCATATCCACACAGATGCCTGTTTGCTGACATTGGATTAAAAAAGAAAAGGAAAAAGGCCACAGGTACAACAAGGCGTGGGCATGAGATAACTTGGAGCAGCCATGTCTTTTTATTAATGATACAGATATTGTTGGAGTCGGACTATATCTGAATACATTGTTTTTGTGTTTTAACTATTCAAAGGTATCACACACTTATTATTATTATTATTACTATTATTATTATTATTATTATTATTGTTGTTGTTGTTGTTGTTGTTGTTGTTTGGTGGATGTTTAAACTAAATGGTATATCTTTCACAGTTTTTATGAGATGACAAAGAATGCTTTAGATGTGTGTTGAGACTTTATTTTTTTTACTGTGTTCCTCAACATAACTCCATGTCCTTCTGCAGTAAAAACAAGGAATGAGAGAGGAGACTGTTTTGAGTGTTGAGCTTACAAAAAAGATTTTTGGACAAATATAACTCCAGTTGTCAGCTGTGTCTTATAGCTGCAATGTTTAATGCCAAGAATTACTTCACGCCTAACATAAGTGACTGAATTAAGTCATTTATTTCTATGATAAAATAAAATGAAAATTAATTCAGTCTTGTCCATGACTCTGGATGGAAATGACTTAAATAATTATCTTGTGACCATGCATTAATTTTATTATGTTTATTTTTATCCATTATCACTGGACAGGCTCTGTAACATGTTGTGGATACATATTTCTTTTTATTTATGTATTATTTTTTTTTTCATTTTGCATCTACACACAATGGGCGTTTTAAGAGTCCCTAAAGGGGATTTGTTGTAGCTAGATCTCAGAGTGAGAAAATATATTTTTTGATGCTGTTGCATCCTCATATAGACAGTCTATGCACAATAATTCGAAACTGACAAACTCATAGTTCCACCTCCTAATGCAGTGATTATTTCCTGAAAGTTTCACTAAAATCTGTTTAAACTTTCATGAGATATTTTGGTAAGAGAGAGACACAGCAACACATAGGAGCAGAAAAAAAACAATCACCATTTTTCCTTCATTGGCCTGTGATAATCAAAATTCCACTGTAGCACACTCACACATACAGTCTGGCCTACGTTGTGGGTTAAAAAAACAGATTTCATTGGTTGGACGGTTGGTGTATTAAAAATGAAAATGCAAAGAGTCCTGAGGCATTTATTTATTTATTTTGGTTCCTCATGTTCCAACATGAGCTCTGCACTCAGAACACATGTTCCCACCATCTGAAGTCATCAAGCGTACACACCCTGGAGCTTGTTGTACACAGAAACAGTGGCTAAATAACACCGAGGGAAGGAGCAAGGGCCAATGCGATCACTGCAAACTAACCGTCTGATTTGCATGTCTAACATTAATTTGCCGCATACTGCCTCATGCTAATGCTAATTACTGAAGCAATATCAGCTCCTTAATCATTATTATTATTATATTATTAACCAATATTAATATGCATGATTATTAATATTTCTGTTTCCTCGTCAACACTGCAGCCCTGCAGGGCCTCATTTACTGGGTTTACATCAACATCACTCTTCATTATACACCTTCTATTAATTACTATCCCCTCGCTCTCTTCCTCCCTCTCTAGCGCACACTCTCTCAGTTTCCCCATATCTGAATGTTTTGCTCACTGCATGTGGCCATCATTCAAACTTAGACCACCGTTCTTAGCATTTTTTGAATGCAAATTGTCTATAAGTGCTTTTTTGTTTTGTTTGGTGCAATTCAGTTAGGATGGTCTACAAATATCAACATAAAAACAAACACTAAAAAAAAAAAAACCCACAAATGAACAATACTTAGAAATGGAAAGCGAAAAATAGCTAAATAACTGTATTTTAATAGAACTCATAGAACTGCTATAAATCATTACGTAAATTTTGTTTATGATTATTTTTTATGTCCAGTGATCTAGGGCTGCAACTAACAATTATTTTAATAATCGATTAATCTGTTGATTATTTTTTCGATTAATCGGCCAAATCATTAAAACACTTAATTACATGAATATGAGTAGATGTAAATCAAGTTAACTCCTCAAGGATGCAAATTATTGATTAATGAATTAATCTGAACTTGATTTATCTTATAGATTGGTTAACAATTAATTAATAAGCAGCCATTTAAAAAAAATCAGAGTTTTCTCACAGGTTTCTCTTTCATTTTCTTAAAATGATCACACTCTTTAGAGCTCAGTTGTCAGGTAGCCATGATACCAGAGCCTGTCTGTATAATGTCTCGTGACGTCCACGGCCTGCCCCAGTTACCACTACTGTGCATGTGTGTCAAGGACAGAAAGGCAGATGTGGCAGTGGAAGGTGTCAAAGCAGTTTGGAGAGAAAAAACAAAGTAAAGAAAAAAAATGAAAATGATTAATTGATTATTAAATTATTTATCAATTATTTTAATAATTGATTAGTCATCAATTATTGGTTGCAGCCCTATAGTGATCCAAATTATCCCAGAGTTGGTAGAATTGGGTAGTTCCAACATCTTTATTGCTTTCCCATGAGAAATAAAATACGGGTTTAAAAAATGTGTAACAGATTGCATTCTGCATCTATGTACTGCAGATTGTATTGCAGTTGAATTAAATTATCTAAAGCCTGTCCAAGAAATGTTATAACTTACTTAGTTTTACATATATAAAACTAAAACTTGTTTTAGTTTGGTTACTACGTATTGTTCAAAATGTTATTTTCAAGGTTTGACTACAACAACCACAATTCTTTGATTTCTCATTATTAGACTATCTTGCAAAAGATCTCTGACATGGAAGGCAGTGGGTGATGGACATCCCTTCACAGAATGCTAGACCTTCAATTGATAATTCATGAGGGTCATTTTTCTCAGTTTGAAACCCATCTTTCTATCAGTTTGTACACTGAGTAACAAATGATGATGATTGGTTTCGTAAAACACTTTTCATGGCAATAAATAATTCAGCTGAAATCAAATGAAAACAAAAAGAAGTGGGAGCTGAAGTGAACAGTGGTGCATGAGGGAGACAGAGAGAAACAACAGGATCTTCCAGCGTCTTTTCCACCTCCTCGTTCTCTTTTATCTTTCATATTGTTCCATTGTTTCCGTTGGGGAAAAAACAAATGAATACACGGCGAGCGGTGAGAGCAGTACAGGGAAGAAAAGAGAAGGCTGACCTTTGAGGGGATTATGGGATTTGTTTTAGAACAAAGCGAGAAGGCGATATGGCAGATGGATTCTGGAAAATTGACTATTTTGCTGTGAGATGCCAGAATAGCAGAAAGAACAAGTGACTGAGAGACAAACATAGAAGGATCAGTGAAATAATGCAAAGGTCTGATTACTGAAAGCTGTGTGCAGGGTGTCTTCAAACCCTGAGCCTCACAGGTGAGGACCACACACACCTGTCAGGTTCACACTCTGAACATCTGCTTTTCTACTTCTCTTCTGCTCTTTTTAACTTTTACCTACATTTTTGCTTCCTTTACTCCTCTGGCTATTTTGCTGTCTTTACGTTTTAGTTGACATTTTAATGTTGTATTGTCTGTAAGCTATAATTCTTCTCCATTCATCTTTTAACTACGATTTTACTCCTTTTGACATTCATTTTGCTTGGTTTCATTTCTGTTTTCATTGTTTTAACTTTAAAAGCTTCAGCTTCTTTAGCAAACTTCAGCAGTCACCGCATTTTCACAGAAAATGCACTTGCACTAGTTCATTATGAATTCTATAAAGTTTTCAACTGAGAGTCAGAACATTTACTAACACAAACTACTTTTGAACTTTGGACACAAAAAATATGAATCAGAATGTCACTTGTGTTAATCTGCATTTGTAATTGTTCCTTATTTCCAAGATATAATGAGAACACAAATCTACCTCCAAACATCAAAAACATGTCATTTAACGTGAACTGGGAAAGTTTGTAGAAGTTGGTAATAGCATAGAGTTCACTGCAGCACTCAGATATGGTGGCTACATTGTTTTGTTGCTCATTTCAGATATAAGTTACTTTAAAAATGTAAATTAACTGTTGTATCTTCCAAAATAATGACTAAAAAGCAAAATGTTTAAAGCTACAATAGCAAAACAGAATCTAAAAACATGCAAAACAGATGCTAAAATTAGAGAAATCGTAGCTAAATCTAACATCACCCTAAATGTAGCTAAAATTAACTACTTTATTAAAACTAAAAAGAGCAGAATTATAGCTAAAAGTGACAAAAGAATACAAATGTAGCAAAATAGTAGCTAAAAACCAAATTCTTAGAATAGCTAAAATCTAAACAAACCAGATCAGTAGCTAAAAGCTCAAAGTAGCAAAATGGCACCATAAGTAGAAATGAGCAGAACAACGCATACAATATAAAATAAGCTAAACATAATCTAAAACCTAACAGTAGCAAAAGAGTAGCTAACAGCTAGTTTTACAGTAGCTAAAATCTAAAAGTAGAATGGTAGCTAAAAAAGAACAATATTTCAAGGAATCAAAATAAAACAAAAATAGAGAAATTTGTTTTCAAAAACGTCAATCAAAAATTATGGTCCACTATTCAAGATAAAGCTAAATATGTTGATGTATGAATGAATAAAATAATACAAGACATGCAGACATAAAAAAGCGGGATAAAATTCTAAAACTGGAAATGAATGTTGACTCTGTATTCACACAGTTTTTGCTGACATTGTTGTCAACTAAACAAATATAATAATGTCCTGGAATAAAACTAGGAAACCACAGTGGCTTTTTCCAGGACACATCTATTTTAGTACATCAGTTTGCATTGTGAAAGTCAAATGTTCTTGGTTCATCAATCACCTATACATACACACGCACACAAAGGACACTTTCAGTGATGCAACATAAAGGACACTACTTAGAACAATGACACTGAAAGCTGCCACTCTGTTCAAATAAAGAGGATTTATCTCTAGGTTTATCTTGTAAAGTAAATAAACAAGAAAACTGGAAATCACATTATTCACATCACGGCATGTTTTAAAATATTAGGATGCAAACATAAGATCCTGTAAATTCTTGGTATTTTATCAGCCATACATTGACCTTATTAATAATTCAGCTCTAGTACATTCAGACATTTTTTTCCTCTCCCATAGCTGCCTGATCTCTCAGCACAGCGCTCCAATCTGACCTCTAAAAATATGGCGACGGCAGATTTGTGGCTTGCGCTGATAACCAATCAGATGGCTTTTGTCGTGCAGGGCGGACAACCCCCATTGAGCCTTAAATCACATTTTCTCTTCATCGTTCTGTGCCTCGGCCCCTTTGTCTTCTTTATTGCTCATTGGCGATGGTTTTATTTGGTGCCGGCAGAGAGTCTGGTGAGTTTCCCAGAGGGACTGTGGAAAGACTGACAGCCCGAGGAGCTCAACACATCAAAACCAGACTTCCCGGCAAATGTATGAGACCGATGGATAGACATGACTGAGGCCGTTATCTGAAGCAATGACTTTCAAAATTAAAGACCAGCATTTTTTAAGGAATACATATTGTCACTGCCTTTCAAGCCTGAGTTTTACACTAAGATCCTCTCAGGATGAGACATGACGGTGTAACAGTTTTGGTTAAACCTTGAAAATAACATACATAATTCTATGCAATGTTACAAGATGTCTCACTCGTGTTGTAAATGACTCAGTGACTACCACATCAGATTTTAGATCCATGTCTGCAAAACTTTAATCTTGAAGGTCATCTGAAATTTGAAGGACATTTTTTTCAGTCATGTTTATGTCACTGATTCAGTTCATAACTTTTATGGACAGAATTTTGGTTCAGCCAGAGGACGGAGGAAGTCTGGTTGGGTGGCCTCTGTATTTCATCTCTGTGATATGCAGATGATGTGATCCTGTTGGCATCACCGTACTGTGATCTTAAGCTCTCAATGCAATGGTTGAATCTGATTGTGAAGTGCCTCGAATGAGGACCAGCTCCTTCAAATTTAAGTCCATGGTCCTCAGCCTGAAAAAGGTGGATTGTGTTCTCTGGGTTGAGAAGTTCAAGTATCTTGGGGTTTTGTTCACGAGGAGAATGGACCGTGAGCTTGACATACAGATCAGTGCAGATTCCACAGTTTTACGGACACTGTACCAGTCTGTTGTGTTGAAGAGGGGGTGGAGCTGTAAGCCAAAGTTCTTGGTTTACAGGTCGGTCTACGTCCCTACCCACACCTATGGTCTCACACTTTGGCTAGTGACCAAAAGAACAAGACACAAGCAGTCCAATTTAGTTTTCTCTGCAGGGTAGCTGGACTCTCCCTTAGAGACAGGGTGAGAAGGCAATTATCTGAGAGATAGAGCAGAGCTGCTGCTCCTCCGCATTGAAAGGAACCATTTGAGGTGGTTCATCTGGTAAGGAGGCCTTCTGGATGTCTGTGTAAGGAGTTTCTTCAGGCATGTGTGTCTGGGAGGAGACCCCAAAGGAAGACCCAGGACACTGGCAAGACTATAGCTGTGTTTCCATTGACCATGAAAATGCGCAAATTAGAATTTCGAAAAGAAATTTACTCAATGGAAACACGACAGTTTAAAAAAAGTTTTTTGACAAAATGTTTTTGCGCTAGGATGAGGTGGTTTTTCGGCTGCATCGAAATTAGTGTTTTTCGCAAAACTGCAATGGAAACACTTTTCGCATCACGGGAGTCACATGATCAACAACCAGCTGTTTTTACTGGTGAAAAAGATGACGAAGAAGAAGAAAACAGGAAGTAGACTTAATAGTAATATTACAGAAGTAGTAAAAGAATGTATTAAACTCATCGACTACAATTTCCCAAAACACAGCATGCGTGGCCACTCACAAGTAGGGGCTTGTCGCTGGAAAGCCTCGATAAAAGACGCTGACGTCTCCTCTGATGATGAGCGCTAGTGTCGCGATAGCAAAATGCAATGTGTTTACATCCATTACCACCATGTTTGTAATGACTTATCGTGAGAACAGACATATTCACGCGTGACTATAATAGCATTTCTTACTCAATGGAAACACTGCAGTTGCGAAACTGTGTTTATTAGACATTATCGACAAAGTTTTGTGCACATTTGCAATGGAAACGCAGCTTATGTCTCTTGGCTGGCCTGGGAATGTGTTGGAATCCTCACAGAAGAGCTGAAAGAGGTGGCTGGGGAAAGAGAGGTCTGGACCTCCCTGCTCAAGCTGCTGCCCTTGCGACCCAACTCTGAATAAGGAGGATGGATGGATGGGTGGGTGGAATGTGACTGTTTTCTCAAATTTTTATAGAAATGTCTCCAGTTTAATACATCAGCCGGTCGTGGCAGCCATCTTGAATCAACTTGACTTCAAAAGGCAATCAATTGTAAGATGGACATCCAATGATTCCTTTTTAAAAGTTTCATTAAAATCTGTCTTCTGTTTCATGAGATATTTGGCTAACACTACAAATAAAAGAACTCAAACACATTCATCTGCCCACACCAGTAGCAGGTGAAGATAATCATCAAAGCGATAGGCAGGGGCTCAGAGATAAGACCGGTCCATTTCACTACATATGTTGTACGCCAAAACCAGAACCGCATCACAAACTTTGATCGCTCTGCTACATGCGTCCATCTGCTGTTTTAGCCTCATTTCACAAATACGGGCAGCACCGTCAGCTCACAAACACACAAGCCTCTGCTAAAGCAAGCATTCACAGGCAAGCCAAGGCAAAAGCTTTGATCAATAAATAACACAGCCACGGGGGGGTTCTACACACGGGCGTGCAGTTTGCATCGAGGTGTCTAAAGTTTGATGTGGAGGGAAGTAATCTGTTTGTTTCTCAACCCGTCTTTCCATCTGCTCCCCTACCAAGATAATCAGCTCCAATCGAGGCTCTTCAATCAGCTGGCCTCTCAAACCCCCATCAAGCCAAAGGCAGCAAGAACACAAGACAGCAAGTTTTGCTGCAACCACAAAGTTAACCTAAACTGAATCTCATTCTGTCCAGGAAACTGGCTTTATGAACTGCTGTATTGATCATGAAACCACAGATAATTTATGGATCTAGCTGTGGGCCTAAAAGCAAACACATAATTCAGGGAAAAAAGAAAGTACTAAAAAGCTTTGCCCATCTGCACAACTCGTCTTTTTTTTCTTTTCTTTTTTCAATAGATAATGCATAACTCCACTTTTTTTAAACAAAGTGAACTTTATCAACTCTTTATTTTTCATGAGGTTTCACTAAATCTGACATGTTAAACAACATGCACACAATGAACATGCTAACAGTCCCATATGACAAAACATGGCAAAATATGCCAGCTCAAATTACTAAATGCATTATCTCAGTTAGATGTTCTAGTAAAAATAGACATAGATGTGATTTTTAACAAATTGTCAAACACTGCAAACAACAACATTCAGAGAGACTACACTGAAATATTTGTATATTTTCTCACACTTTTAAGTAACCAGCTACTAGTGTTATTATATGGGTGTACGATACAGAAAATTCACGATTCGGTTTGGTTCGATACTTTAGTCTCACGGTTTGATTTTTTTTATACAAATAACTGAAATTTCCATGCCCTTTTTGACTTGTATTTTATTGAAATTATTTATGAACATTTTTTTAATCTCAAAAGTACAGTTTTTAAATTAAATTTAAACTTAAGTTTTGCTGAATTTCTGCATCAACTATAAAACCTCATTCAGAACCAGATCACAGCTGCACTTTCTGTCAGAATAGATCTGTTAGCAATAGGCAGTATAAAACACAACTTAATCTGTTTATAACAAGTTTTATTCTCATCGCAAAATTGCTAATGAACTCCGTGCCTGGCTCCTCTCCCGTTGAAGCTCGATGTTTTCATAAACGACCAGGTGCGGCCGGTTCATAATGGCAATATTAATTTGCCTCACAAAATATTTCCTCCTGATAAGCAATGTAAATTATAGACAACCTATTTTTTGTTTCGGACAACCAGATCCCACCTCCCGGTTGTCCAGTGGACAACCAAAAAAAAAATAAAAAATAAAAAAACAACTCAGATTAAAGTTTTCTGCCGCGAGTGTCCGTCATTTGTAAAAGTGACAGGGAGAGAAAAACAAAAACTTGTTAAAGCTGTCTAGGGATTAAACTGACATTTTTTTCACCCAATAGAGAGAACCACAGTCAAAGTTTTGCCCAATCAGAACAGAGCAGGGCGGGTTGTGCTGTCTGACTGACGGCGGGATTGAGGAGTTGCAGCCTCGACTCAGCAGGCAGGTGAACACCTCCCGAGAAAGCTCTCAGCGTTTCCTGGACTACAATATCATGTAAAATCAACTTTTTTGAGTTTTATATCATGTTATGTTATACTCTCATAAAAACCATGCCCAAAGCCTTGCTTTGACTCATTCATGCATGTTTGAGAAATCCTGCAGTGTTTTTAGGAAGCCATGCTGAGGAGCAAAACAACAGGTGGGGACCAGAAACGCCTTTTGGTACCAGAAACGCCCCTGGAACGTGTCTTTAAGCTGAGCTTCCTCATCACGGAGCACACCTCCCCACCCCCCCACCCATGTCTCCTGCAGGTTCTCTGGTGAAAGTGAAAGTGAAACCTAACCGCATGCTGAGCTCTCAACATTAGTTCTCACTCAGTGAAGCTCTTTTCCGATTAAAACTACCTTTGAGGAAATGTATTTTCAGATGCCAAGTAAACTGCATCATGGCAGCCCCCTCCCCATGACTCATGCAGGCTCTCGGGTGAAAGTGAAACCTAACTGTCTGCTGAGCTTTCAGCATTAGTTCTCACTCAGTGAAGCTCTTCTCAGATTAAAAATACCTTTGAGGAAATGTATTTTCAGATGCCAAGTGAACTGCATCATGGCAGCCCCCTCCCCCNGCATTTTAATAACAACTAAAGGTGACATAGATACTTTATTATGGTATAGTATTTAAATGTATGCCTGAGAAACACATAATATTGGCCCTTTAAAGCGAGGGCTCGTGGTTGCTGCGTCTGTCCACCTGCAGCGCTGCTCCGTCCTGCACGGGATTTCAGAGTCTAAACTTTTTATTATTTAATTATTTGGAACTTTGTCGTTGTCTTACAGACATGTGCAACTGGCGCATGAACTACTAATTCTGAAAGGAGCAGTGCGCTGCGGGAGCGTGCTTTAATGTGAACGCTGTAAAAATATTAAAGAACAAATACTGTATTTTTATGGCCCAAATTCTAACAAACATGTCAACGTTTGACTTTGATTTTCTTCTAAAATCACAAAGTTCTCCGAGTCAGCTTTAGGTGCTTAATATCTGCTAAGTTTTACCAAGTGTTTCAATGCCTTTAAATTACACAATCATTTTAGTGGAGAAACTTGTCAGTTTTGTAAAAAAATGAAATTAAATACTGTAAATATTTATTTTTTTATGTGCAGCAGAGAACTTCTGCTATTTTTTTAAATAAACATATCAAAACCCCTCAGAAGACCTGTTTAAAACCTCTTTCCTCAGAAGTCTTCCATCCTAAGAACACTAAACTGTAACTTGAATAAGGTCATGTACACAGTATGCTCCTATTTAAATGAAAATGTTTGACCTGTAAGCAGAAAGCTTATGGATGCTGATTGTTGCTCTCTATTTCAAAAGGAGGATGAGGAGGAGAACTAGGAAGTTCTGCAGCTCCTGAAACTGTCAACCTGCTGACGGAGGACATTCAGTAAACTTTCTGTACAAAACAATACACTTATTAAATTACATTTTTATTGAGATTTTTTTGGACAACCAAAATGTTTTGCAGACAACCAGATTTTGTCAACAGGTTGTCCTTTTTTTGCCGAGAAAAAGAATGCTGCTCACACGGGGACAGTTAATGGCGTTTTATGTACCAGTACCGGCAAGAATTTAAAACTACTTTCATCCTTGAACATCCCCCTTTCCACATAGGAAGCAGCAGAAAGACAGAAAGATGACTCTGTTCCCACACTCAAAGTTCCCGTCCTCAGCCCCAGACTGACAGCCAAAGATGATATCATGTACCAAACCCTTAAATATTCTTTGAACTCAATAGCATCAAACTGTTTTCTTCCACAACACACGTCAAGTTTTTAAAGTGTTATCTAATATTGGGGAACGTAATGGTTTTTTTGTAGGAGGCTACCTCACAAGTTTATGGTCAAATCAAACTTTGAAGCTGGTTCATGCAGTTTGGGCAGAATATCATTTTCAGCTCCCACTAGTTTCTGCAAGTATTTATTATTAGCTGCTTAGTGTTTACCACACTGAACTTTCTGTGCGTGTTTGACCTTGGAGATGTTTCTGAGCCATTTGCCTCCGCAGCAAAATCATTTTTCACAGCCGTAAGTTTGAAGTAAAAGCATATTTGATACATTTTTTTACCTCAAAGAAAGAGGGGAAAAAAGGAAGAAGTGAGCTGTTTACATGCTAACATCAATCACAGATAACATTACTGACTGCAGCCTGAGCCAGTGAAGCCGGCAAAAAGAAAGCAGATGTAAAACATTAAAGG
>NW_013952449.1:1118113-1134847 GCF_001266775.1 Austrofundulus limnaeus
GACTAAAGGAACCTCTTTATTTTGGATACTTTGTGTTGGTCTTTCACATTAAATTCCAGTGAAATATATTTATGTTTGTGGTTGTAATGTGACAAAATATGGAAAAGTTCAAGGGGTATGAATACTTTTGCAAACCACTGTATCAACAGTTTTCAGCATTTTCATGCTTTTAATAAATAAGCTCTATTGGTCACACCTCACATCAGTCTGTGCTTCTTTGGATGACTAAGCAATGAGAAGTGTCAAAAACAGCATGTTAGCTTGTGACTACACAGTTTGTTTAATTGTAAATAAATATTTTCTTTTCATTTCCTCAAAAGTTGCACATTTAGAGATAAAACATTTCTGTCTGACAGCGACAATATTAGCAAATAACTCGTTCATACAATTTAATTACTTCTCTCTTTATCTGTCGTCCCACTCTGCTGCTGCACTGTAAGCCACGTGACGCATTGCTAACATGTAACACAAACACTGAAGCTTTTTGGGCTGAACAGTAGCTGAGCGTAGAGGCAGTTAGAACACAGAATGAATGAAAGACAGTGTGGAAAATCTGTGTGGCGACAGAGCTAATGCAGCTTCATTATTGCTGTTTAAAAAAAAGAAACAAAAAAAAGTACTTTCTCTGTGTGGAACTTTTTTTGCTGACTGTGCAGAAGCGGTCATTACCTGTTTACAATATTAACATCATTGCAGCTGGCAGCATTGTGAGCTAATTTGTGTTTATAAAACCAGAACAATCGGAAACCTAACTAGGAGCGTTACACTGACGCAGAGTCAGGCTCACAATGTTCATGGCTAACGTCACAAATAGATGATCGTTTGATCCAAATGAATGATGACACAGAGCTTTTCCCAACACTGTCTGTGGTTACAACAGATTTGCATCTTTGGAACAAGACTCCAAATAACCCAAGTATCAGACTGAGACTCGACCTGTTTTAGAAGACTTGAATCAGTATTAAGAACAAAAGAATCCTGAGGAGGAAATCCCTATTTAAACCCAATAACTGGACATCAAAGGAATAAAAAAGGGTTACTTTAATACTTTGCTTAATATTCACTTCAGTCTTTTTTTAGGCAGAGCTTTAGTTTTGCTGAGGGGGGTTTTCCATCCTTTTATTGTCTGACTCGTGTGACTTACCGCTGCTTAGCCAACTACAGCTGGAAATATCCTTAAGATTAAGTTTTTATGAATTGATTTCTGCCCGTCAGTAAATTTAACATCAGTGTTTTATCAGACTCAATAAAAGGAAACAGCAGCATTGATACTCACGATGTGGTGCTCGTGTGAATAACTGCCCTATGGAAGCTATCAGTCGGAATGATTAAAGGAAAATAGATGATGCAGACTACCTGCAGATTGATAATATCTCACTCATGTTTATGCGGTTTTCAAAGAATCATCCTGTTATGGACTAATTATTGGCTGAGAGCCACCTTACCAAATAAGAGAGGTCATGCGTTGCTGGAGTCTTGACGTCTGGGGCAAATAGATTAACACAGCCGAAAGTAGTTATCATAAGATATATGAGTACTGGACAGTGTCAAGGTGAAAGAGATATAAATAATTTGTCCATAACACATCCAAAATTGTCCATGCCCGTTCTTTGAATTCACACCTGTATGTAAAAGTAAAGAAATTAACATAACTGTAGATTGCATTTCATTTGAATGAAAGCTGGATATTGCTGTGTATCTATATTCTGCTGCAGTTTAAGCAGAAACCTCGGCAACCAAACAACAAGAAATGAGATCATTTCCTTCCGCCCAACACGCAGGATAATCTCATTTAGTGCAGGAACAGAACAGCGTCACTTTAACTTTTGTCTCCATCATGTGTGTAATATATATACCTGCCTTATGGGAATGGCTGTGGCATTTGTACACAGGAGAAAATTAATTAGAAATTAGGCTGAAAGGAGATCAAACAGAGAGTTCAGGAAACTTAGATTATGATGAAAACATTGGGCAGTGAAAAGCAGACATGGAATTGGCAAAATTGATAAAAGTGTGCTGTAAGTGAGGGAAAAAAGATAGGAAGGTCAAACAGAGAGCTAACTGAGTGCCAATCATTGAACAGAACAGCACAAGCTGCAAACAGTGTTTCAATCAAAGCAAAACTGAAAAGACACCATTAGATTGACCAAAAAACATAAAATAAAATAAAAGAAGCTGTTTTTCATTGAAGAATGACAATAGGCAGGTAGAGTGTTTTATAAAAAAAGCTTACAAGTCGGAAATGCAAAGGAAAAAAGAGGGTGACCACTTTAGAACCAGTTGGTTATAGAGGAAATCAGTTCAACAATGATGGACTTTCTTTCCTTAAGGTAGTACATCACTGGGCTGTGTGTAAAAAACTTAACACAGTGCACCAAAATGATCTGCACAACATAACGACCAGTTTTAAAACAATACACACAAAATTGGGCTGGGATTTTTTTAAAAAAATGGCTGTACAAAATTATCATTATTTGAAATAAATCAAAGTTCCTAACCACAATTGAAAACTCACATATTTTCTCTGAATAATGTCCGACTGCTGCAGCCCAGCGAGATCCTACATTCAGCCTGGCTTGACAAGACCTCAAACTCCACTCAAGGAAAACGGCTAAATCTACATTGGGTTTTAATCTGCATATGCATTTACATTGAAAGGGGCATTTCATGCATCTGACCATCTTCTATTGAAAATATAAAACTGATAAGTGACAAATATTGAAACACTGATAGAAAAGAGATGGCTGCCACAATTAGGACGAGAGCAATGCTACAGAAAATACTGAATCATCAGTTGTTAATGAGTGAGTTATAGTTTTAGTTTTACCTCCATACAGCAAATGTTCATTTCTCTCTGACTTAGTCACTTAATGTGGAAATGACTTCACACAGCAAAACTCAAATATTCAAAATATACTAATGAATTCAATTTAATATTATTGATTTTATGGATTTCTCAACAATTCTGGACAAAATAAAACAACATAAACAACGCACTTTACATCAGTCAGTGAAGTTTATGGTTTTGATGATGGTCACTTGTCCAAGCCGCGTGTGTGTGTGTGTGTGTGTGTGTGTGTGTGTGTGTGTGTGTNGTGTGTGTGTGTGTGTGTGTGTGTGTGTGTGTGTGTGTGTGTGGTCTTACTGCAGCTTCTTAAGGCCATACAATAGTGACTTGTTGCCACATTTCCATTTCCAAGCTAACTTAAAAATAATACAAAAGTTCTAACATAAGGTCATAAGATGATTTATTTATCCAAAACCTAGAGCCTGGTTATTATTCATCCAGCCATTTTCTGTCATTTTAATCTTCAGGAAGATGGTGTCTTTAGAGGTCATTGGGCAAAAGATTTATTGGAATAATTTTTTTATTAGAATGAAAGAATAAACAAAGAAATGTCAACGGCAACACATTGTTTGGGTTAAACTTTGAAGATTAAAATGCCACCATCCTTTAAACGCAGTGCGCTGATTAATGTTTCAAACGGAGCCTTTTAACAGAACGCATCGACTTCTTTGGTGAGAAGTCCAGCCTTGAGAACTTACTGTTTTAGACTGAAAAGTCTGGCTTTCAGCTCGACAAAGCCAGCTGTTCGTTTTGCTTTTGCAGTGCAGCCCTCAGATGTGGGAGGTGAAGGATGCAAAACAATCTAAACTCACCTAAGAACAAACTAATAAAATGTAATATTGGAAGCAAACACAACGACCAAACTCATAAGAGAAATAAAACAAATCCAGCAAAATACAAAGTTCACCAAAACGTAAAATAAACATATTCTGCAATATTACAGCATCAACATCTTTTTTCATGATGTTCCTGCCTGTGTGATAAGGCACTATAAATGTTATTATGTACATTTGATAAACAATAAAAGTGGGCTTGATTGCAATATGCCAAAACAAACTTTTGAAAAGCATAAATGTGCAATACCAAAACTATTCTTAAGAGTGTCATGGGTTTGACCTGCCTAATGAATTACTTCAACAAAGAAAACCACCAACAACAATAAAAGCACTTTCTGAAAGGAAACCATATTCCAGCCTTAGCCGTGATGAAAATGACAATTGGCACAGACATCATCTGCAGATACCAGACTGAGACAGACACTTAAAGAGAGTCCCTAATCCAAGGGAGGAGCTTTGATTTCTGTTCCCAAAAAGAAACAAATATCACCTCATTTAGGAAAGTCTGACAGCAAGACTGATGGGGAAACGAAAGGAAGCTAATTTGATATCAAGCTTGGCTTTCTTGCTAAAATGATGGACTCATCAAGAACAGCAGCAAAAGCGACAAAGACTCAAAACATACAGAAGGTGCCTTACCTAGGACGCCCAGGCGGTAGTTGACCGTTATGACAATCACATTTCCGTAGCTGGCCAGGATGCTGCCGTCAAACATATTCCCAGTTCCTTCCATGTAGGAGCCTCCGTGGATAAAAACCATCACTGGCTTGGGGCTTCCACTCTCTCTGATGTCTGGGGAAGAAGAGGAGGTGGAACAGGCAGATGGACTGATTAGATGACAGATTGAAGGTGACAGCCAAGTGATGAAAATTTTAATACTTAGGAAGGCTTTGGCCACCTTTTATTAATTTTATTTTTTTTCCAAGGCAATTCTGGCTAGCTGGCTCACTTTTTTATATTTTTAACACAGTAACCTTGATAGTTTTAGGCATCAAATAGTTCATTTTCTCACATTTTTGTTGCAGCTGGAAAAGATATATTTATTTCCTGACCTACTTTAAATTCCAGGTACTGTAGGTGTTAATGAAACAGGATAGGGTAATGTGATGAGTTTAGATTTTTTCCTGCAGCCTGTCAACATGCAGCAGTGGCAATCTAAACTGTCACGCCAAGCTGAGGCAGAACTCGGGCAATTAACGCAAGGAAAAATCTAATTGAAAATGGCGTATTAGGTTTGGCATGTTTTATAAGAGCCTTGATTCATTGAGATGCAATCTTGTAAAAAAAAGAAAAGAAAAGAAAGAAAAGCCCTTTTTATTTCACAGTGTAAATGTTTGCCTTGACTCTAGAAATCTATAACATGTACGCACTTGATGGCACCAGAGGCAATTAAAAGGAATTAGAAACAGATAGCAGCACTTTTCTGTTGAAATAATTATTATTTTGTAAAGTGATGGACAAAATGTTAAGTTTGATTAGAGGCAATTCATTTTCCATGATGGGATAATGAAGCAATTGTAGGAAAAAAATATGTGATAATTAAAAAATATATGTTTTTAGTCCTCGTCTCAGATGTTGTTTCAGTGTCTTTAGTTTCAAGTGACATCTGATGCTCTCTCTCTCTCTCTCTCTCTCTCTCTCNCTCTCTCTCTCTCTCTCTCTCTCTCTCTCTCTCTCTCTCTCTCTCTCTCTCAGGAAGTGTTCTGTGACTAGAAGACATGAGCAGCTGAGCGTATTCAGCAATCTGTCGTTTGTTTTCTCAGAGTGGTAATATAGCAGGTAAATTAGGTTAAATTTACTGCGCAGCAGATTGTATCTGTTTCCTATTTTTTTTTAAAAGCTGTGCTTGTTTTACAAAAAATACAGTTTTAAAATCAAAAATGTAAAAAGTGTGCAGCTTGTGAGGAACTTCTTTTTGTTTTATGTATTGATTTAACGTTTATTAAATCAAGCAAACTGAAAATGTTGGTACAATATTAAACAATAAAATCACACATTGCAAATGTTTTTTTTAACATTGCAATACTTTAATATTTAAGCATAATTCTCTGCCTTACTGCAGAGAGCAGCTAGCAGCACAGCTTAGTAGCATGGTTTTATTTATAGAGCAGTAATATCCGAAGCCTAATTAAGAGCAATAAGCTGAAAAAGCACACAAAGAGCATCACATTGCGTAGTTTTAACCACGTCAGTTGACTTGCAGCTGACATGTATAGGGTGCATTAAGCTATAAAACCCTGTTACAATGCAGAGCAGCTTTAAGATATTGGCTTAACACCTTTTCTTAGAATATATTTAGAAATTTATCCCCCTATATTTCAATTTGTAATTTTTTTCTCCTTCATTATATATGTATGTATATATATTACTTTTGGTTTGAAACAGTGTTACAAATAAAGGAAAATAGACTTAAAAAAGAATATAAAGAACTCTGGGAACATGGTTGTTCGATTAAAGGCCACCACCTTATTTATTATTTTTTTCAGAAGCATTGAAATTAGAATAATACTGTGTGGACTGATACCAACTTTTCAATACCACCAATACCAGAACATTAGGCTCTTAATATTAAAATGGTGCCTTTTAAAAGTATAAAATATATAAATATATGTCTAAATGTTTAATATTGATACTTCAGTCATTTCAGGTAATATGTGATTCACAGGAACACAGTTGAAAATAACTAAACTTGTGGTTTAGTGTGGTTGGAGGGAACTAGTTTTTTTTCTGCCGCCTGGATAATTAAGTGCTGTGGCACTCAGTCTGTTCCATGTTCTGTATTTACATGTTAACGTCTTCATGTAATGTATATTAGGACATTTTCATTTTTATTGTAGTTCTTGATCATTAAACAATAGTTTATTTTAATAGTTTTATTTTTTTAATCATTTTTCTTGTAAAAAAAACACCACTTTTTTTCACATACTTTGTATAATTGTGTCTGGTTTTTTTTCTGTTATATTAGCTTAACTACAGTATGTTGGAAATGAGAACATTATATCAATATACTTCAGAGTTTAGAGTCTCGTTTTCTTTATGAAGCAGTGGTTTGAAATACACCACTTTTTATAGGTTTACCAGACAGATTAGGTGAATTTGCATAAAGTATCAGTACCAGATCAGTATTGCCGATGACTGCCTGAGTTTTACCAGGTATCAGAATCAGAAAGGGTACATCAATATAAAACAGTGTTGAAGGAAGATGCTGTATAGAGCATCAGTTCAATTTATTCATGAGTGACATCATGAATAGAGATGATCATTCAGTCTCACTGAAAGAGGACAAGGAAAGGAAACGTGTCTGCATCTGTTGAACAAGACATGACAAAAGCCAAGTGTTGGCTAATTCTGATTGGTGAAGGGAACAATTTTTATTTTTATTTTGGGACATCTCTAGGTTTTACAGCTCGTCTTACTCCTGAGTTTAAAAAAGAAATAAAATATTGTCAGCATGGGCTGTTTAAAGATTGTTCCACCTGACAGGGGAAAAACGACTGTCTGTATTGAAAGGCTTCAGCCCTTGACACGGCTCCGATTTCAGCTGGGCTGTGAGCAAAAAGGATGACAAGATCTAACAACATCCTGAAAACCTACGTTCAAAACAAGCTTTCGCTTTCATCTCTCGTCGCCCAGAAATGATGCTTTTAATCCTCCATCCTAAGTATCTCCATCAGGACATGTAACAGCACACATCGTTTATCCCACTGATGTTTTATCAGTGAGGGACTCGGGGGGCCGGTGGGAGATCAGTGAGTCTGTGGGGAATTAAAAATTAACCAACCAAAAATAAACTGTTACCTCAGAGGGATAAAAAAAAAACACTGTTCAGTTGCAGGAAGACTAAGAAGGGCAGCAAGGTTTTTTATTTATTTATTTATTTATTTATTTATTTTTGTTTCATTTTTGAGTGTGTGTTTAAGGCTGTTGAAATCAGCAAAAATCCCCAAGGAAGTGCTTTGGTTGTTTCATAACTCTGCAGAGAAGGTGGCTTTGCTGCTTTCAAATTAGGTTCCAGTAGCTCATGTATTTATATTCATCACAGGATTCCTTTTGAGACAGTTGGAATTTTTTGGATCCTTTTCAGAGACATGCTTTGAGACAATGTCTTGGCGTGGGAAAACCTCTGAGACTGTTTTACTTTGAGCAGAAAGTGTTCTTGAACTCCAGGAACAGGAAAATCTGTCAGCAAATCAAAAACTTGGAGCAGAAATAAAATGATGCTTTTCTTGCTGTCTGTGTCTTTTGCTTGTTGTTGTTGTTGTTTTTTTTTTTTTTCAAAACAAAGCCCACCACATAACTTTGTTCATTCTTTTATTTTTTATGTTTTAATTCTTCTTATTATCCTTTTTACTCCCCGTATCAACAGAAGAAACGTAACTATTCAGCTACACATTGTGTATCTCAATTGAAAGACTGCCTTAAAAGGTCAAGTTTCTGCACCTTGCAGGAAAAAAGAAAACTGCACATGCCAAAGAACTATAACTAATTCAATTTTTTGGAGCACTAAGTTTTAAATAAAGCTTTAAAATGTCGCTAAAACATTTTTAGCTCACGTTCTGAGAGTAAAATCCTAGTTAAAACTTTTCCACAAACATTTTAATGTTATGTAGCTCACGGTTCTTACATTTTTCTAATTTTTACAAATTGCTACATTTAAGTGCTAAAAATATATGTAAATATTCCAGTCCGATCTAAATGTAAAATTTAAATGTTTCAGCATAATGGAACACACCCTTTGCTATTGGTGCGCAACTTTTGTTGTGATGTCACCATCCTGCTGCTAAAACTAATGCTAATGCTGTTAGTTTTGCTAACGCTGCTAACGCTGATGGAAATTGCATTTACATTTTAAATTCAAAATGTATTTGTTGAAAACAATATGGATGGTATCTGCAAGTTTGATGTCTTGTTCGGAAGCTTTAACAGAGTTAGCAACATTAGCAGCGTTAGCTTTTGTTTCAGGATGATGACTTCACAACAAGAGCCGAGCACCAACTGCAGAGGCTGTGTTCCACTCAGAAGCTCTTCAATTTAAACTTTAGCTATTAAGTTCAACATTTAAGATTTAACTTTTGCATTTAGATTTACACATTTAGATTTAGCATTTAATATTTACATTCACTATTTAAATATATCATATTAAGATTATTATTAAATCTAACATTTAGTAAATACAAATTAGCAAAATGTGGGAACAGCGAGCTAAAGAACAATAAAATGTTAGTGAGCATTTTACACTCAGAAAGTGTCATAAATGATGCAAATGACTTAGTGACAATTGTTAACATATACATATAACATTCCTAGCTAATTTTTGAAAGATGCATATCATCAGTAGCATTTTAAGCCAGTTTTAAACTTAAACTTTTAAACTTTTTAAAACTTTTTTTTACTTTTCAACTTAAACAATTTATGACAAGGGATGGAGTTAAAGTTGGTCAATCTTCGTAAACAAAGTGTATAAGCAATAATATAAAATATAGTGCCTGTGATTTATGTTTGTGTGTGTTGTGTACTGTACATGACGGGGATGACTAAGATCATGCTTGGGTTGTATTAGGGATGCTTTTCAGTTATTAAAACAGCAAATTTTAACCTCAGTCTCTGTAAACTTGACAGTGTTGTCGCCATTTTTGTGTTTGGTAAAGTTTGTTGGCTGTGGCATTCACATCTATCGGTTGCTTTCTGAAGGTTTTTAGAAAATCTGTCATTTGGTTTGTGACATATTTTGCTAACAGAGTTGACTCTAAAAGGTAATGGCACAGTTTTAAAGGCAGCTTTTGTGTGATCAGTTGGAGTTTGTGTTGAGGATGACTCTCAGCTATTATGAAATCATATTTTAGTTCAATATCTGTAAAACTAGTTGAGTTATAGGCATAGGTGTTTAATAAGTTTGCTTAGTCAGGGCCATCATCTTGAACTAGGGGGATTCTAAAACATATCAGTTGTAGATTTACACCCAATGAAAACTGAGAGTTTCATTGAAATCTGTTCAGTGGTTCGTGAGTTTTTATTTTCTTTACAGTAGAAACACACACTGACATGTTTCAAATTATTGTTACCCATTTATTTTCAGTCGCGGCTGATAAGAGTTATTGTTACTAGTAATAGTGTGACAGTGAAAATAAAGTAATAAACAACAGTGTGTAGAGGGGTGCTGACGTTTTACTGTGATTTGAAAGGCAACAATGATGAACATTTCCAGTAATGAAATTCTGAAGTCTTGTAAATGAAAGTGTTGAGTGACAGTCATGAGCATGATAATGGTTCCTTTACTGGTGATGAAAAAACATAATTGTAGCTATTATGCGAACAAATTTAGCCATAACCATGTTGACAGTGAAGATAGCCGTAAACAAGACATTGACACTTACGATGATGTTAGCATCCATAGCGATGTTAATGGTCACCATGTGGAGGATGGTGACAGGCACGGTGGTGAACGGTGCTTTCAGGCACTGATGTAATGCAGCTTATTGCAAATAGGGTGGTGTTTGTTTTTGTTTTTCAAAAATTTCATCACACTGATGATGATGATAAAAAAGCTCTGCCGTATTTATAATTGAAGTGACAGCCATATGGACAGTGCTCATAAGAGCATGGTAAAGTGAAACAACAGTGAGGTAGTTATGCCTGATGATTTCAAAGCCATTACAGGCGTGACAATGGTCAGGTCAGTGTGCTGGCAGCTGTGGTAATGAAGACAATCATGCTAATAATGCTAATGTTCTGGTTATGAAAAAATAAAATAAAATAAAGACAGATATTTATCAGAGCAACAGCCATGGCAGCTTTAACAATGCCATCATGTCACATCAGTATCCATGGCAATTACATTGGGCCTAGCTGTGCTGCCGCAAACAGTTATGATGGTGATAATGTTTAACATGCTTATGGTACAACATGTATTGTGCTCTAAAATCAGTGATGGTGTTTATTACATGACAATGATAACATCTAATTTGCTAACTATAAGTGTGTAGTTAAATATTGTTTATGAATGCTAATGAGCACAAAGAGTAAATTTGATCATTTTTTTGATTGCATTGCATAAGGGACATATAAAGCACACCTCTGAACAACTTCACTTTTATGTCAGAACTGGATTATTAGGACATATAAATTAACAAATTGAACTGACTTACATAATGTAAAAAGAATTGACAAAGCATGGATGTTTTTGTACAAAGGTAAAGTTTTTAGGGGCGTATTAAAGGGGACATATTGTGCAAAATTCACTTTTTTAAGTTTTTTTACTCAACTTTGGGTATGTTCCTTAAAAAACAGTCCTAGGACCAAAAAAAAAAAAATGCACCCAGGGGCATATTTACTGTAATTAAATGTATTTTTAATGTATGTTAATGACAAGTTTTATACTTCCGTCATTTTGTGATGTCACAAGCCGTACGACAACCCACCGGAACCTGCGTTCAGCCCCTTATCTAGCAACCCCCGGGTGAGACTCCACCTCCACAGTATAAAGAGCTGTTGCGGTTGTTGTTGTGTAATGTGCAACTCATTTCACAACAGGCCTCCAATAGGGTAATTGGTAGAGTGTTGGATCAGAGAGTGGGAGACCAGGGTTTGAGACCGGCACGGACACAAATTATTTATTTTCATTCGTTATGAACACATTTTCTCATGTACCTCTAATTTTTAGCTTAGTAAAACCTTGTTAAAGCCTATTTGTTCGAGTTTCTGAAGTATTTTTACCGCTGCTGCTCCCTGCTCTGGTAACAGCATGCAGAGTGAGCGCAGAGCAGAGGAGGGAGAGAAAAAAAAAAAAAGAAGCTGCGGCCACGACTCTGCCTCTGGTTCTCTCATATGGTTGTACAATGGAGCTTCTGCTATTATTAGCCATGCTAACGTAAATGCTGGCTTTAGAGGGCGGAGTTAATGTCAACAGATTTTAGGAGGGCATTACCAACAGAGCTCATTAACATAAACAGCTCTTCTGAACAGAAGTCAGAGCAGGCAGAACTAGAAAATGGGAAACTTTATTATCTGAGAATTATTTTGTGCATTAAATTGAATGAACATGGCCTGGATAGCCCACAGACACACCATAAACATTTCTAGGACCCATAATTGGTCACCTTTAAGAATTACGCAAGAGCGATAGGTCCAATAGGGTTTGAACACACAAAATCTTTGTAGTGAAACCCTGGTTGTGGCAACATATCCATGGCTTATGGTCTGCAGACACCTGTGAGGCTTTTTGTCAGAGATTTTGAAGCAGGATTGCCCGCTGCATGGCCTAATTCCTAGTGCATGACCCCATCGCACCCACACAGTTCTGGCCGCACTCCAAGGCACTTATTGCAAAGCTCTCACCATACATTTTCAACAAGTGATTTTGTACATAGTTCTGTAGCTGTAGGTATTTAGTTTAGTTCAGTTATGTAATTTTAAAAGTTTCAGAAGTTCAAAGTTTTTTTTTGTTTTATTTGTTTTGTTTTTCAGGAAGATGTTACCCTAATTTCACTCTTTTCTAATTCTATCGAGTTGCAAAGCCTCACAATCTTGTTGCTTGAGTTTTAAACGTGGTAAAAATAAATAAATTGTGTAACGACTTTTCTCTAATAACAGTTTCAGAGTTTATCGCAAGAGTCACAAAGCTACCTCAGTTTTTTTTTTTGTGCTCATGTCTGACCCATCTCCAGACCAGTACAGTTATACTTTTAGCAGCGCAGCAAAATATTATGCACTGTTTTTAGAATGTAGTAATTTTATAGTATAAATGCCTGTGCAAAATGCCTGTGCAAAATGCAGTTGTACTTCACTTGGTGATTTGAGCATAAAGACTCAAGGTACTTTCACAAAGCAGGTAAAATGGCCACAAAGACTGGTCTGTCTGCTGACTCAGACCATCCATAAATCTCTAATTGAGTTGGTCACGTCTTTCATAAAGGTGAGCTTTTTCAGCAGATTCTGATGTTATCAGTCCAGGAAATGGACGTCATTAGCGGTTATCAGTCCCATAGAATGGCTTCAGACTGTCCCGACAGTGCCCCCTAGTGGCTTAATATATCAATGACGTTGAATGTGTAAATAACCAAAACATATTTTAATTATTAATTTGACCAGGGTGGGGGGTGGGGGGCATGGTTTTCTTGCTGTCTGTGCCCGGTCTCGATCCTTGGTCTCCTGCTCGGCAATGTTCCCATTGCCCTACAGCAATGATCTACTTTGTCGAAGGCCATGACCACTCTAACATTAACCTTACTGGCTTTATGCCTCAAACTAACCAGCCGGTTCTGACATTATCAGTCCATTCTATGGGACAGAGAACCCACTAGGAGTCACAGTCAGGACATTCTGAACCATTCCATGGGCCGGCTAACGATTAATAACGTCCATTTAATGGATGATAACATCCGAAGTGGGTGGCTTTTTGAAAAGAAGCAAGATTTACAGAACCAGATGAGGCATGGTGCAGAACTCTGTGTTGACTCGAACTACGTTAAATGAAGGACGACTCTCATATTATTTTCAAAACACAATAAATAACTCAGTGTACAGATTCTCTTTGTAGTTAACCATTTTTTTTTCAACTGAATGCAACATTTCTGTGCAACATTGGCAATTTTTTCATTAGTAATAAATTTGTTAATAGTTGTTTATGGCTACAGGATGGTCACATGGATCATTTATCATCCCTACATCACATGCTTGAGCCACAAAGCTAGTTTATTTTTCTAGACGTCAACTGTTATTGTTTTGTTATCATGTCACCTAGTGGTGCAAAGGCGCAGCAGCAGCAGACTGTCTCTAAGCCCCCCCGGCCCCTCAGTTTATTCAGAAATCACACCAAGACTGCAAGAAGGCCACTCAGTTTCAACGTGAAGGGTTTTCAGAAAGTGCCTTTAAAATTCTGCTATGAATTGTTTCTCGCAATTTCTGTGTCACCAACAGTTGCAGCTCAGTAAAAAAACTGCTATATGAGCGTAAGTAGCACCATGACACTCTTTACAACTCAGCCATGTTTTTTTTTTTCAAGTTGCTGATAATTGCAGCATTGTTATGCAGTCCAATACTGGCACATCCACAAGTACCTTATGATTCATGAAAGTGCTTTTGGATTTTAACTGTTTTGGGGGAGAGGTGGAAATGAAAGGAAATTGGGAACTTTTGTTAAAATTTGGATGACCTATCCATTTTTTTGTCTCTTCTCTGGGGAGGCTCTGTGGCACAGTTCTATGGACAAGTGTTCTCAAGTATTGCATGAAAAGAAAAATTAATCTCTGCTGCAGCAACACACACCCAGCGTGGCGGTTCTAGCTGCCTCTTTTTGTTCTGCGCTGAAGGTCAGCCGTAATGAGGTGAGGTTAGAGTAAAACTGCTGTGGCTGTGTGAGCATTTGATGGATTTACTTGCATTTACCTGGCTTTACTAAATGAACCAAATCCCCGCGGATACTAAACCCAGAGTCTCCTCGGGTTTTAGGTTTAGGCTGCCCACTTTTTTTTCCCCCCACTTCCAGGCATCCTTCACTTGGTTCCAACATCTGGTGTCAGAGCCAAAATAAACGATCTAAACCTTAGACGCTCCCACCATTCTCAGAACTTATTAATTAATCCTCATTCAGCTGTTGAAGGGTTTCACTTACCCTCATCGTGCATGAAGTGACTTATTAGTGGATTTAAACTGATTACTGGAACCAGCGCTGTTCAAATTAATATTGATGTAATTATTGTAATGCTCTAATGTCACAGAGTTCTTCTGTTTACTCTAATTATTTTGATTCCAGTTTTCAATCACACTGATTGGAAACAGGCAGCCAGGCAGATTCAAGTCTCCTTTCAAACTGGATTTTTTTTTTTTCAAAGGATGCAGAAGGACATTTTCCTAAATAAATAAAAACATGTGAATGTGGGGTGCAACGTTGTAAAGATATATCCGTTCTGAATTTGTTGGAATGAGTATGGGGAAGGGGAATTGTCTGACATTAAGTAGCATGGCTGATGCAAGTAGATCGCTGCTTCCTGAAGGAAGAGGCTATGATCAAAGAGACTCAGGTGCTTCAGATTTCTTAAAGCAAACCCTGAGAGATGCCCCCAGGCTGCTGCAACAGCTTTGGTATCCTCTCCATCTACCCGCATAGAGGAATTATCATACCAACAACACGAACAGGGAGCAGAGGAGTTTCCTTTTCTTTTTTTTTTTAAATCACATCCTGAGAATTCACGATCATCACTTCAACCGTAACAATATATTTAAATGTTGTACTATAGATAGTACAGCACTTTATTAAAGGTGCAAATGCATAAGCATCATTACCATGATGTCCTTTGCTGCACTGCTTTGAAATAAAACATGCAAATTAAACACTGAAACATGTGACTCAATCTGGAAATGTTTGTTATGCGTTCTGGTAGCAACATTTTGCACAACAAGGATAAAAAAACTGAGGAAAAACAATAGTGACCAAGAGAATTTGGGTGAAATGTAAGAGAGTCCTCTCTAGTCTCAAATTAAGTGAGATAAACTGCCGTTGGAATAAGATAATTGTACTTGGTAAGTCTTACTGAAATAAGGAAATTTTTTTCAGTCTAACAAAGCCCTCCACATAAGCCATTTGAACTGCCGGAATGGCCTGTCTTTGTCGCAGTTTCGTGACGAAAATTGCATCATTTTGTTCATGTCTGCCACTTCTAACCCCCCTCTGCATGAGGACTTATTGTGTGATTGGTCAGGAGTTTGGGGGTGTGTTTGCTTCAATTGAAAATGCTCAGACACTGGATTTTGCTTCAACTCCTCACTTCCAGAATCTGACCTGACATGAATCTGGCCATGTTTACATTGTCAGAAAGTAATCAGAAATAAACGGCCAATCGGAATAAAAATACATCATGTAAACGCCCCAATAAGAATATTTTGATCTAATTCATCTCGATCAGAATTAATTTGTAATCTGAACGAGAGGGGTGGTTTTGGCCAGTTAATAATCCAAACAGTGTGCATGTAAGCACTTATTCTGATCGGGTTATTCTGGTTGTGAAAAACAGACCTGGCTGCACGTCTGTGCACGATGTCAACCTAACGTATTTCTGCCTGGCTGGATGCTAAAATAAAAGCCTGGTGCACGTAAACACTCATGCGATTAATTAATTTTGTGCCCAAATAGATGACATATTTGGAATATTTAATCCAAACACATTTCAATCTGATCAAACAATTTTGCATGTGTAAACATAGTCATTGTGATGCGCAACAGATTGCCCAAGAATTTGGGTAAAATTTTGCTTATGGCGGCAACTCTGGACAGTGCTTGGCAAAGTTCTACTCCCCTGTACATAAACCTACTTTTTTTTTTACTAAATGAAAACGTCAAATGATTCCATGCAGACACTTGAAAAAACTAAGCAGTTTATTTATTTATTATTCTTTTATGGTGAGGAGAAACAGGTGACGTAGAGTGAGGGTGTTTTAGGTATTAGCGTGATATAGATATAATGTGTTCAAATTTCTGAACTTAAAAAAAATAAAGAAAATGAGATTTTTCTTAATAAATGTAAAAGATGATTCATTTGTCCGTCAGTGCACGCAGAAGTTTGATGAAACCCTTTAAGGTTTGTTTTGATGCATTCTTTTGGCTCCAGGATCAGCTTAGGCCCCCCATTCTTTTTACCCCCTTAGACTACTTTTTTACTTACTTTATTCACAGAAAGATTATTATCACTTAGGTTTCGCTATAATACTTTACATGGGGTACCGGGAGGCTCATAATAGTCTTGCAAATTCTGCCATTCACAGCGTACCTACTCATAACCACTCCGTGCTGCGAAAAACAGGAGCTTGGAGCAAATCCCTCGCTCTCAGGGACTCTCCCGTTAGCATCTTTATTCCCTGCACAAAAAAAGGATTATAAACACCAGCTTTGCAGAGTTTAAAGAGACTGTAAAATGCACGATTTGCTGCGGGGAGTGGGGGAGGGGCAGTTCTCCGACTGCATCGCTGAAGCAACGTTGGGTCAAAGGTTAAGACTGTCGAGAAATAGCAGGGCCAGGGAGATGGTGGTGGTGATGGGGTGTGTGTGGAGCTGGGGGG
>NW_013952449.1:1135575-1137487 GCF_001266775.1 Austrofundulus limnaeus
GGGGGGGGGTTATTATAGCTGACCTGATGGGAGTGTGTGTACCAGGATGTGTGTTTTCCCAGGCATATTTTTCTCACTCTATATTAAACCAGATTAGTTGTCTGCCCTGCATCCTTTATCGAGATAATACTGGAAGCCTTGCTGGGGTTTTATTGAATAGATCTGTGTGAGCTATGTGACTCGCACTAATCTTATTAGTGTGCACGAGTGTGTGTGTGTGTGTAAAAACATTTGTGTGTATCTATAGGTTGTTGAGCTCCCAGAAAAAAAAAAGAAAAAAGAAACAGCATGATGACACACATCAAAGGAATCCTGATAGTTGGAAGTTTATTATTTATTTTCTTGGATAGAATTTATTTACTTGGTGACATTATACAGCTTTGGTGCCGTATTAGACCTTCTGTCTGTCATTAAAACAGCACCGCAGCAGTCCTCAGGGGGTGGGACATGCCTCTGGATTTTATCAAGGACAGTTTCTTCTTGATGTGACTTTTCATCGTTTCTCAAAGCACTCACACTCGCCAAAAAGTCTGCTTTTTAAAATATTAGGAGTCTAAAGGTTAAGCACACAGTTGCAGCTTACAAAGATTTAATTTCTGCATTAGCGGTAGCGAGCAGGTTGCTGCTGAAAAACAAAGGTGGACAAAGTTGTTTTTGGTGCATCTATCTTTTAGAAAAATCTCTCACAAAGCACTGAATACATTTTATTGGAGCTTTGCAGAAAAAAAAAGTAGCTTTTGGAATTAAAGCTTGTCATTTCAACAAACTGATATTACCCAACACTGTAATGCCATTAACCCAGTCAAATTTACAGACGACGAGCTAAAATCTAACATGGCAGCAGCTGAAGGTCATTCACAACATGAACCATGGAAATGACCTCTTGTGATTTTGCATAAGATTTGCACATAAAGGTTTGAGCAAAAATATCTGCCTCTATGTCATTTCTCAACAAGTTTAATTTAAATAATAAAATTAAATGATGCTTTATTTAGAATTTTATTGTCCAAGAGTGATGACAGATTAAATGTATAAAATCTTTAATGGCAAGTGAAAACTGTTAATGAATTTCTAGATCTTTTTTTAAAATTCATGTGTTTATAATTGCATATTTCTCCTTACTGTCATCTAATTTACTTCAAACATTAACTTACTTTGATTGAATAGGGTCATTGATGTAAGAGGTAACTAACATGTTTTCAGCTCTACATGTGCATCTGTAGCAATCATACGTGTATAACACTAATGCACAAGTGCAGTGGTGTCATCTATACTTATATCTGACCCAATATATCACTTTTTTTAACTGAAAGTGTGTAGACAACCTTTAAAAAAATAAAAGCAGATACTGTTAATGTACATTACCTGCACAGCTAAAAATAGAAGTCTACCATAAAATGTCAACGTTCTGATGGGACCTGTGGTTTAGTGTCTGCTCACAGAGCAGGACTGATTTCAGGTCCAGATATTTAGTTTTGTTCTGTCTTCCATTCTGAGGCTTTACATCAGTGTATTTTCATTGTGCTCAGGTTTGATCTCTGGTTGTTTTGTTATCAACCCTCTCAGTAAATGATGACTGACCATCTGTATGGAAGGATGTAGCAGATTGCATCAGTAAAGTGGAAGCCAGTTATTGGATCCTCCCTATGGTTGGTTAAAAAAGAACAAGACCCCATTGGCCCATTATAAACTACAAACATACACCAGATCATTGCTTCAGATTTTGACTCCTGTTAATTCATATAAATCCTGCCTTGCTTTGGTGTTCAATTATTAATTTTTCTAATAAGTTAACCTGTAATTTGTAATTTTTAGCTTGAAATAAAATACACGTAAAACAGTTATTGTGTGTGTGTGTGTGTGTGTGTGTGTGTGTGTGTGTGTGTGTGTGTGTGTGTGTGTGTGTGTGTGT
>NW_013952449.1:1142552-1149915 GCF_001266775.1 Austrofundulus limnaeus
ACTGTGTACATTTGTTTTGAGGTACAAATTTGGTATCTTTCTGAAATTGTTGCAAAATATACCTTCTGTTACTTCAGCCAATGAGGTTATGTTTTCAGTCGCGTATGTCTGTCTGTCTGTGGACAAAATTACTCAAAAACGTATGGACATAGTATTTTCATGAATTTTTTTTTTTTACCACAGGTAGATGTTGGCCAAAGGAACAGACCATCAAATTTTGGCGATGATTCAGATCACGATCTGGATCCAAGAATTTTTTTGAAGGATTCTTCACCGTTGCAGGCTAGGGGGAAATTGCCTTGTTGGAGGTTTGCGCTCTTTCTAGTTTAGACATTATGCTATTGCCACATCCTGATGTTGACAAGAGCAAAAGAATTCACACGCTGCACTTGAAAAACTATTTTTAAAAAGTTTTTTTGATGCCCAAAACATAAAGACATCTATTTTTTTTTACTATATTATGCAAGCCAGCTAGCCAGTAATTGAACTTTCCAAACACGAGCACATTTAGGCAAATTAAAAGAAAATCCATGCAAACGTGTCATAGCGGCTGGCTGAAGGGTTAAGTTGTTCTATCTGCTGGTGGGATGCAACATGGAGGAGTAAGAAAAAAAAAGTAAAGTAAAAGGCAAATCCAAGCAGAAGATTTATGTTACAATATTAATATCAAAGAATGGTGGGAGACATGTAAACTGTAGACATCAAGCTGAAAAGGACAAAACACATTCAGCCCAAAAAAGAGTTTACGAGTAAAGAGCAAAAAGAAAATGTCCATTCTTTCAAAAAAAGGACAAGAAATGTAAGAAAATCAAAGAAGATAAAAATTGGAGGAGAAAGGGTAAGTCTGGTTTCCCTTGTCATGCAAATCAGATTGACATTGGGGGGGAAAAAATACCTTCATCGTCCGTGCGGTCACTATCACTTAAATCATCAGTGTGTTTCTTTGTAAGGGGACCTATAGGACCAAGAAGGAGAAGATGGAGGAAAACAAGATGGTCAAGAAAACACACACAGCTTTCAAAAGATGCTCTCAAAAGATAAGAAAGTTTTTTTCTTTTTTTATATATTTTTATTGCACTTCTTTAAAGAAAAAAAATCTCCCTCTGACAGAAAACCTTTTCACACGTAAAGAGTCGGATTTCAACGTTTAAAGAGTCGTTTTAGTAACAGGGCGAAAGAAGAGGGAGTTCACACAAAAAAAAGAAGAGTAAAAAAATAGTTTCCTGGTAAAAATGAAAAATTAACTGAAGATAGACCCACAGGATCAAAAGACATAAAGCTCCTTAAAACAGTGCAGAAAGCAGCATGAATTATACATTTCAGAAGCATTATGTTAACAATTAAAAATGGCCTGTGTAGCTGGAAAAATAAATAAATAAATAAAACAACAATCTGTAAAAGAAGCAGTATTTTTTTAAGAGCAGAGCATAGAATAGAAGCATGTGACCATCTCCACCTGTTTTCTGCTCAATGGGGTCATTTTCAGGAAACAGCCCCACCTCATCTGCGGGTTTAATGTATCTAAATTTATCCTGATGACAAAAAGAACAAAAAAAAAAAAAAGATGGGAACGAAAAGTTCAAGGCTTTTTTATACATTAAGGGTAGAGTCCACATCACATAATTTAGTTAATGTCAGCCTTCTGTTTTTGTTCTTCACTTTTCAACTTTTCCTTTTAGGGTTCAAATTTAGGATTTTGGGTTAAAGTTCATTTACAGGATTAGATAACATACATTTAACTGTTCATAAGACATGATTACCCTCATGCCATGTTGCAGACCTAAACAATACAGTAAGGTTGTGTAAATGTATTAGTGTCTAAAAATGATAAATTATTGTTCGTTTTTGAAATGCAGAGAAATGCGATTTGGAATGTATTGTGGGGGTGGAGCTATAATGCATTTTTCGATGCTTCCTGATGCAGATGATTTTGTATTGATTTAAAAAATGTCAGAGATTAATAAATATTCAGTGTTAACTGAGGTAACACATAATGCCAAAGGTGGATCTCTGTAGTGCAGTTTATGGTCCGCACTCAATAGAAACACACCCGAGACATAAAAACAGCACGTTCTTGCTGAGTTTGGCAACATTTTAGTTTCTTTGAAGTTAAAGCAGAAATTGGTGCTATTAAGTGCTACGCTAAGTCCAAGTTGTATACATGCTTCCATCCAGAGGAAGAAGATGAAAATGCTGGTAGCTGCTGCTGCTAGTTGCAGTCTCTGGGCCGGGACTGTTGGAGATTCGTTGGCAAACACCATTTACAAAGAAGACAGACATTTTGACAGAGTTCTCATTTTCATCACTTAAACTTGTTTTTTTCTTCTCTCTTTAAGGTATTATAGAGTAGTCTCAGCCACATCCAGGTCTAAAAAAGATGCTGATGATAAATATTAATTATTTAAAAAAATCTCCAAATGTGCCAATCTTTGTTTTTAAAGCGTAACATGTAAGTTTAAGGTGTACTCCAGCAGTTTAAACCATTAGACTGGTACAAAGCAGGTCAGTGTGTGTCTGATGTGGGCATCAAAACAACAAATTCAGAAGAATTTAGTTTTTAAAACAGAGCAAATAAAAACATGCAGTTTGTTCACAGAAGCAAACAGGCCACTAGCCGTGGATGCTACATGTTAGCATCTTGATTCTTAGTTGTGCAATCAAAACCAATAAAATAAGTGTCCGCCGTGCTTGTTTAGTTTAACTGTTTACATTTGAACCTGCCTCTGGATGGCTGCTCCGGTGCAGGGTGTATTCATAGAACCGGAGCAACATGCTGAAAGTAAAACGAACTAAAGTATCGATCCTGTAACTTTTGTATCGATACGGTCCGAGACAGACGTTACAGTCCTGTGTTTCTGTGGATTCTCAGTCATCCAAAAGAAAAAAAGACAAAGCAACTGGACTTCTGTTCTGTAGCTGAAGACATGTGGAGCTACAAGATTTAAACTACCAAACTCCAGGTTAACGTCATTATAATATGAATCAATCTGCTCTCCCCCACCTCACTGATGTAAACATCAGACTTTTATGTGATTTAGTAACAGGTTCTAAATAAAATAAAATGTGCTTCATAATCACCGAGTAAAGTTTAAGTTCTGAATCGGTAAGTATTCTCTATCAGCGAGTACACAAACTGAAGTACTCATACTCGGGCATTGGGACGAGACATCCTAAATACAGTATAGGCCATGATTTTCAAAATTTAGTTGTGTAAAATGTGTCTGCATGGCTTGCAACTTTGGCTTTTTTCAACTTTTTTTTTAAATTCCCAACTCGTCAGATTGCAGGACAGTACCTAAACACATCTAACCAGACTGAAATCTTTGGCTTTTTGTATGTTTTTGCACCAACAATATGATCATTGTCATCACGCTGGAACGTTATGTTTGTATTTTAGGATTCTCAAAATGTTTCTCAGCTAAAAACAAACAAACAAAAAAAGCTATTTCATTTATTTTCTGTCTCCCAGCAACCTGCGTTGAACCTTGACACAGTTTGTATGTAGAGTGCACTTTCTTCCTGCCCCGGTTTTTACCCCAGCAACATGTACAGTGCACCACTTTCAGTAGATTGGACTCCTTTTATCAGCCCCCCCTCCCCTTTCTGGCAGTTAGCAGGTTTAAAATAAAACGTTAGCATGCTTGTCAAGGTGACAGTGAAGACTGATAGGCTAATTTTATGGTTGGACCAGTTAAAAAAAAAGCAAACCTGACCAAAAATGATGAAGTAAAAAGAAATAGAAAAGTTTCCTCCAGAATTAATACCCCAAGAGTATCACTTGAGCTTCCTAACAAAAATAAACTTGTTTTTGTTTGTTTTCTTGAATGAAATTAGGAGATTGGGTTTTCTCCAAAGATGCGCTTTACCAGTTTAACAGGGGGAGAGGTCAGGTGCTTCTTCCTCATTGAAACCAACATGTCACGTGATTGAAGTTTCTTGTAAGATCTTAAACTCAAGCCATCTTTAGCAACAAACAAACCAGCTACAAACATCCAAAGAAGTCAGAGATGCAGACAGATATCATGTAGAAGTTCAGAAACATGCAGTCTGTACAATAAGATTGCACTAAGCATGCACACGGAAAAACACAGTAACATTTGACGGTTTTCAGGTCATCACACAGACACACACACACACACACACACACACTCTCATCCACAGACACACATACGTATAAAGCAATGAGTCTGAGAACATGTTGCCACCAGGCCTCAAACAAGCACTGACTGATGAGAAAAAGTCCACTTGTCCCTTCCAACCACCACAGGTAGCCACAATTTTAACAAATTACTTCTACAACAAAATAAATAAAGAAACAAATAAAACATTAAAGTAGGAAAAAACCAACCCAGATTGGTACACCATCCTCACACATTTTGTAGAACCCTTTAAACACATATCTGCTTCAGACACAGACAGATACCATGTTGTTACTTCCTGCCACTTCAAAACACCGATTTCTCGAATGACCACCCTTCTGAAGCAATTGGTTAAATCAGGGGTCTGCAACCTGCAGCTCTGGGGCCACACACTGCTCTTTGATTCCTCTGCATTGGCTCTTTGTAGTGTTGATGAAGAATATAATAAAAACTGATGTTTATAATCCTGAATGCAATAGAAAAAAGGCTAGTTTAAAATGAGTCCTTGTCTCATTTTAAGCACTGAGTGAATAAAGAATCCACAACAGAATCTTGCCAATAATACAGGAAGAAAAAACACATTGATCACTTTGCTAGCCTGTTGTGCAAAAAAGACATGTTTTGGCTCCAGAAGCCTGACACATCTTGAAAATGAAAACATAATTAACTTAAAATTTTCAGGGTTTTTTTTTTTTTCAGAAAATTTGTTATTTAAAAATGCTGGTTTTTTTTTTTGTAATTCCGGGAGCCATTTTTAATGTGCAAACCCACAGAAGCTGCACTGCCATTTATAAAGTGATGACACTATAACATGTCTATAAGCTGCAGTTAAAAGTGGACTTATCCTGCCCTTAAATCCTTCTTTTTCTCATTTAACTCATTCAGTTGCAGTCTAAATAAAGTGGAACTGCAATGCTTTGGTCTGAATTGCTCCTTATTGTAAATCCACAAGCCCCTCTTTCACCCTGTTTCTGAGGTGTGTCTCAAATCTACTCATTTTGATGCTGTCTCTTTAAATTCAAACGAGGTGCTTCACCCTCCGCCCCCCTCCAGCTTCCAGACCGACCATTCCAGTTTGATAGAGGGCTTTATGACTATATAGCTGTGCAGAAACGTTTTATGTAACAATTAATCAAAAGATGTCAACAACAAAGAACTTCTCTGTCCATATTGGAGCCAGAGTCTGACCCAGAGCCAGAGGAAAATAAAGACAGTTTGTACCGTAAAATACTGTGATGTAAAAGTTCAGACTAAAAAGTATGACCAGAACAGAATAAAAACATCTTTTCTGCACTCCTAGAGACTCCAAGTGTACAACAAAATGTATTTAATTGCCCAAAAAGATGAATTTTGCGTATTATGTCCCCTTTAACTCTGAAGAGGACCACCAAAATGTGGTGTAGTTGTATGTGATATTTACAGAATTTAAAAACTCAAAAAGGCCGTTCTAAAATGAACATGTCAATCTTACATGTGGCCACTTTTTGTAACAACTCAGGACAGTATAGAAAAGCAAAGACCTGTACTTTCCCCCCCCCAAGACTGCAGCTCAGCTCCCCCTCAGCATCTGATGAAGGCTATCCAAGACGAAGGACGGGACACATCAGCAGTGATGTGCTGCTTTCACTTAAACAGGGCATAGTGAAAAACTTTTCAACACACGGTCAAAAGAACAAAGCCAATGAAAAAAAGAAACCTCACAGCCATGCGAAAAAAAAAAAGACCAAAAATGTTTTGCAGTGATGTTTGTACAGGGAAAAGCCATCTAAATGTGATCAGAGACAGCAATAGAAACAAAAGATAGGATTTTCTGTTCCTCGACTGCTTCACAGTCCGCCTTGGTTTGTGGCGACAGCTCTAACCACCAACCGGAGTCTAAATTTCTGGTTAGAGTCAGAGCTGCAGCTGGCCGCTCCAACCATGGTTAAGCCGAAGATGGAGGAATGATGGACTGTCACTTCCCAACTAGTCAATACTCTCAGCTCCTGGCCGGTGGTCAGATTTGCAAGTGGCAGCAGAATATGCGGGCTGATGGTCAGGTCTCCACGCTCCTGGGCCGGGCCAGGATTTAGAGCACTGAGCAGGCAGCAGGTTAAAGAAATAAGTTTCTCTATGCCATTTTATTTCTAAACCTTATACAAAGTCATTATTTATCAACAGAAAAAAAAAAAACTAAATGAAAATAGGTCAAACGTTAAAAGTTCTGGGCACATTATTTTCTTGATGTTCAAGAGCAAATTCTACCTAAACGTCTTCTTCAAGGTTTTATACTTGTTTTTATCCACCATATTTGTTTATCTACCCAGATGACGACCTGCATACCATCAAACTCAGGTCCTTAGAGAGACGCTACCCTGCATGTTGTCCTTGTTTCTCAGGTTAAACACACCTGATTGAGTGATTCAATTAGCCTTCGAATTCTGTTGAAGCCCGTTAATCATCCATTCATGCAAATCAGATGTGTTTGAGAAGGGAAACAAAGAAACCAAAGCGGCCCTCGACGACCGGAGTTCGACACCTGTGTCATAGACCAATCATGTACTCAAGTTATGTGCTGTTTGGCAGATTTATTGTGTACTTTGTAGTCTGTGCATAGAATTGGTAGAATAGGTATTGATATTTTGAAAAATAACTTAATGGGCAATATAACAATTTGTGGTTATTGTTCAGAACAAGGAACAGAAAGCTGCAACTGAGATGGATGTGTATGCAAAAAGGCCAGCAGTCTTCTGGAAGCACGTTTGTCCTTAAAAGCAGATATTTGGACACATTTTTTTTATTTTAAATATGTAATGTAATTCTATAATATTTTGCCGTTTCTTTGAGTCAGCGGCATTGAGTGACAGGTATAAATTAATATGTGTCGATATCAAAACTGAATCGAGCTGCACTGTATCCAGAATCTTAATGAACTGCTATGTCCTAGGTGAAACCCAGACTTAGTACTTTGTTTACATTGAATGTGGACCCGCATTTTAGAGTTGTGTATTCATATCTGGAAAACTGCAGGAGTAAACTGGTTCAAACTGCACCATATGATTGATGCAAGGAAAAAAGTTTGATTTTGAAGGCACAGTGTGTAGGATTTTGTCGTCTTTTAGCCGAAATTGAGATAATCACTAATGAAAATAATAAAAAAACATGTCTAATCATTGCAGACAAAGACCTTGTTTTATTATTTTTACCTTATAAAAAGCTGTTTATATCTCCATGGTCGCGGGTCG
>NW_013952449.1:1150862-1158369 GCF_001266775.1 Austrofundulus limnaeus
TTATTATTATAACAACTCACCCATATAGTCAGGAAAACATGCAATTTCTGGTGGATTTCAAAACAAGATCCCAATGTTGTATTAATTAAGATACTAACAGGCCAACAGACTACCAGAATGATCTGATCAAGATGTGACACTGCTCATATTGTTAGATGTATTCAAATATTTGCAAATAATAATAATAATTAAATAATGGTCAATGAAACTATAAAAGTTGCCTTTTCCAGTGTTGTTATAAAAATCAATTAAATTTGTTTCTGGTTTATTTTAGCCCAGAACTACAACGAATCACTGAAAAGAAGCTAAAGTGCCACAAGTGGCCTTAGACCTGCAGATTGTACATCTTTAGACTTAGCCATTGTAAAAAAAAAACCTGTCATAGCAAGCAATTTTATTCAAAGCTTCTTCAGTAAAGTTTGATTTTATAGCTGCTCATTCTCTGTTTAGATGATTGGCAAAAAAATGTCTATATTATAGGTACAAAACTTTAAAAAAGTGTAACGAATTAATAACTTAAAAGGTTTCTAACTGCATCAAAAGCTCATGTTCATAAGCTTAAACTCCTTAACTTTTTTCTTTGCAATGACTTTAAAAAGTAGAGGTTTCCTGCATAGAGTTTATGCTAAAGTGCTCTCCCAACCCTTCTTTGTAAATTTGACAAGTGATTTGATAAGCAAGAGCTGACTGTGCTTCTTATATACGCTGAATAAGCACTAGACACAAAAGTCGCCTATTTCAAAATGTGAACAGAGAAACTGCTGTCTAGGGACGTGTGGTCTGCACAAAGACAGCTCTGTGTAGAGAGATCACTGACAAACAATTCATGTTTGTCTTTACAACGCTCCACAATGCGCAGTGACAAAGAGCTCTTTTTAAAATATCTTAGCATAGAAAAATGTGTTTGTAATTCAAAATGTAGTTATGTTATTATTGTTATTGCCTTCTAAAAGGTGAAGTCAGGCATTGGTCTTTTAGACCATATGCCTGTCCATGGTACAATATCTCATGAACTACAGGACAAATTTGAATGAAACTCTCAGGAAGTAATTGGATTTATCTCTGGAACAGATTAAATTAAAAATGGTTGCTTCAACCAACTGAACCCATTGCAAATATTGCTAAAAATCAATTAATTTTATAGGGTTTCACCTAAAATTTGTTGTTGTAGTAGCTAAGACTTTTCAATACATTTTATTAGCGCTGACAGATTGCATGAAAACATTGTCTAAATGTTTTGCCATAAAGTTTTTGAAGTCAACACTGCCTGTTAGCAAAATAGCTCATGAAACACTGGCCTGATTTAAACGAAACTTCCAGGGAACAACCACTGGATCTACAACTGATTCATATTTGGAGACAATCCAATCTAAGATGCCTGCCACAGCTACTCAACTGTACCCAACACAAAAATGAGTATAACTCAGTTTTACAGATACTGAGCAAAAATTTGGTGTTGTAGTAACTGAGACGTATCTACAACACGTACTTTAATCACAAATAGATCTCAAGAAATATTTATTAATAGCATGAGATAGTGTATGATGTTAATTCAGGGATGCATCAAAATTGATGTACAGTAACGCAGTCGTTTCTCAAAAAATGGTCATCTTTTCTTAAAGTCATATAACTTGTTTTAAACAAATCTATTGTATAATACGTTAGTGCTTAGAATGTGGGTTGATAGCATCTGCCACACCAAAATTTGGGTCACCAATTGTTAACAACGGTTGTGTTGCCATGCTGTGTTGATAAGTTGTACAGGTAGGTCCATTGAGCTTCATTGAAGTATTTTCACTGGTTCTACAGGTGAGATATTTAGCTAACAGAAAACAATGGGGAATCCAACATTTATTATTTAAGTTTCAAGTAAAGGTTTTGCACAACATGTAGACCATGAGGCTTGTGTGGGGATCAGTCTCAGCTACTACCACACCAAATAGCTCAATTTCTTATAAAATTGACCAAGGTATGAAAATGTTGCAGTAGCTGAGTTGGCTTAGCTTTATTCAGCAGCCATCCTGAATGGGAGTGACTCCAAACATTAATCAGTTCTAGATGTATCTAATGATGACTTTGTGAGAGTTTCACTACAGTATTTCAGGTTGGTCCTTAAATGTTTTAATGACAGACTGAGAAAGAACTCAGATGCTCACACAGACAGGAGCAAAAAAAACATTGTAATAAACACATTCATAGCAAATAAATAGCTTAAACACACACAAATGTTTGTTCTTCTATCTTTATGAGGACTTTGCATTGAATTCCATTTCTAAAGCTAAACCCTGACCCCTTAACAATAACCTAACCACCACAATACATGCATGACCCTAAATCTAGCCTAAACTTAATTCATTCCTTGGTCCTAAACCTTCCACCCACACTACCCAAAATCAGCATATGTACCCATGGGGAACAGGCTTTGGTCCCCATAAGGAGGATTGGGTCCCCATAAGGCTGTTTTTGTCTGGAAAATGGTCCCCATGATGTAGCAAATATGCATCCAACCACACACATCTTTGTACCTCCATCAAACTCAGGACTTTGGATTGACTTCCGTTAATTTTTGTACGTGCATTTATGCCTCACCCAGACAATTTCCCTTACCCTAACCATAGACTATTCCTAACCCTAAACTGAACCAAAACTAAATTCACATTATACCTCTAAAAGTTAATAGAGCCCAGTAGAACTGCAGAAAAAAAGTGAGGACTGAGAAAATGTCCTCACTTGCCAAAAGGGACCTCATTTTATTGGTTAAAAACATATGTCAGTCCTCACTCTGCAGCAGAAACAAGTACACACACATACACATACTGTATGTTTGTTCTTCTATCCTCATGGGGACTTTGCATTGATTTCCATTCATTTATCATCATTTCTATAGCCTAACTCCAACCCATGTCGTAAACCTAACCTCACTGGTACATACCTGACCCAAAACCTAACCTAAATGCAATTCCCATCTTAGTCCTAAATCTAACCCCTGACCCACCAACGGTATTACCCCCAATGGGGACCAGGCTTTTGTCCACATAACGAACTGTGGGTCCTCACTGTGTGTACAAGGAAAATGGTCCAATATTGTCCCCACCAGGTAGCAAAAACCTGTACACACACTTACACAAATCCAACTCAAAGCTTATTCAACTATAAAAAGTGACAGATGTAGCTGCTCTCTGGATTGTACATGTGCTGCTGTTACAGTGGCATCTTTTTTTTTCTAATTCAGAGGGTTAGTAGGGATCAGAGCAGACAAGACAGCTGCATGACAGCTCTTATCTCATGTGCACACACACACACACCTACACACTCACTTAGATAAAGGAGGACCGAGACAGACAGACTTCATACAACAATCGTGTCAATTTTAAACTGTCTGGAGACAAGCAGGTCCCTACACTGGCCTCTCCCCTCCTACCTACCACAGTGGCTCCTGCTCCGACCCTCCTGAGGGCTCAGCTGGTTTCACTTCTCATTAGAAACATGAAACTTCATCATTTGTCACTGCACCTGTATTTCTGTCCTCTCATGCTAACATGTGCTCATCCTCTTGCAAGGGCTATGGCTCTATTAAAAAAAAAGTCACAGGCTGACTGAAAAACAAGCCACACTGTACAATACTTCTTTTATTTTTAAGCAAGGTCTAATTCAGAAGGAAGTAGAACCTTCTTGATGTTGAACACCAAAAGAAAGCTCAAGGCGAAACCATTACTGGCACCTACAGTAAGAGGGGAGTAAAAAGCCCCCCGGCACATTAAGATATCATGTTTTATCTTCATAAAGAAGAAATGGGAGATGGAAAAATAAAACAGGTTCTAAAGAAGCAGAAATGGAGGAAAAGCAAGAATCAAGGTAACCAGTCAGAACTTAGCAATGTGAGGGCAGTATCAAATAAACTCAGTCACAGATACAGCTAATGACTATAATACAAGGTAAAAACAATTTGACACAAAGCTAAATCCAAATTAATTAAATTTACTTATATGTGACTGGGCTCACTAAACTATGAATTAAGTCACAATTAGTTTAGTGAAAACATAGACAGCTATAGTGCATTGGTTAAATAAAATAGTGTTAATTGTATGCTGTCAAAATATGATGAATAAATAACCTATCTATGGGTATCATGAAGGAAATGTCAGAAATATAATCAGTAGCAGCTCCTGAGGATAAATATTAGTGGAGCGGATATTCATTTCCTGAATCAATATCCATCCGAATGTTACAATTCATGGCACTTTTCTTGTGAAGAAGATAAGACGTTACTAATTTAAAGGAGTTGTTTGTGCACAAAGTTGTTGTCCTTTTTTCTCTCTCCCCACATCGTTTTTCATAAAATAAAAGTCCGGTCTAATATTAAATCTAAGAAACTCCTGCACCCACACAAACGTTTCTTTTTAATTAATTAATTTATTTTTGTGGGTAATATTAAACAGACAGGTACAGCTTTCTGGATTGGATTTCTAATTTATTTATAAGTAATATCCCTGCAATAATGTTCTAGAATAACCAAGTTAAATAGAGGAAAGAGATCTTGTGAAGTACAGTACTTGAAAATATATAATTAAAAAGAAAACTGGCCATCTATGAATCTTAATTTCAATGCCTTAAGTATAGGACCCAAACTCAAACAGTTTCATGATGGCAGCACAGAGCTAGCCCTGTAATTCTCCTACAGTCACCACAGATTTGGTAAAAAAGCTCCTGTCTTTGAGGTTAAAAAGTCTTGTTTTGATAGTACCAATTATTACCAATGGGGGGAGCATGATAAATCCACTGACAAATGAAGGGCATGATCGGTCTGTAGAACTGTAAATAAATAACCAGAGGTTTATAGTAACTAAGTACATTTACTTTGTTACAGTACTTAAGTAGTTTTTTGAGGATTTGTAATTTTACCTATTTTTGAATAGCTACTTTTACTGTTATTTTGTTTCACTTTAAAGCTAAAAATTAAACTTTTACATTTTTACTTTTAAATTTAACACTTAGTTGCTCAATACAAATTAAATATGTTCAAACTCTTCAAGAAAGATGTTTCTGTGCTTTAAAAAATGAAATGTTGAATTTACTCAACAAAGTCATGTAAACTGGCTGCACTAAGCCTAGTCGAGTAAATTGAGCAAATAAAATACATAAATTGCCCAATTTACTCAACCTGGCTCATGGAACCAGTTTGGTTTGATAAATTCAACAGTTTATTTCTTTGAGAGTGTAAAACTACTTTTACTTTTACTTTCCCAATGTTTGTAAACTATTTTTTACTTTCACTTGAGTAGTTTTCTCATCAGTGAAATTTATTTTTACCAAAGTCATTTTCTGTTCGTGTAACTTTTACTTATTTACTTACTTTATAGACCTCTATATATAACAAACTTAGAATTAATCACTAAAACCCATAATGCTGTGGGTCAATGTGCTCATTTATTCTTTTAGAGGGACATAACTAGATTATGTAAATCAAATTTCAATTTTTATGGACAAAAATAGTTTATATCCATCTTATCTATCTAACTCAAAATTCATTCATTCAATGAATCTTAGTCCTTTATTTTCTCAGAGTTTGATTAGCTGTTCAAAAACTCTTTCAACTAATATTTATGATTTGTGAAAACACAACCACCTTCTCAATACCGCTCTCAGTTTTTTTTGTCTTTTACTGATGTCCCTTACTTTCCTCTCCTCACTTATTCTTCGCACCAACAGCATTGATTGAGGACTTTTGAAGAGGAGTTTCACGCTCTCTGACATCGCAACAACCCATGACTCAAAAAGCCAGCTGGGAAGCAACGACTGATACACACACACACACACAAACACACACACACACGGCAGAACACACACACACACATACTCAGTCCCTAGGCTTCCCTCTCTTCTGGATGAGGTAATTATTGCTAGGAGAGTCCATGCATCGATCGCACATTCTGCACAAGAGCTATCCATACATACATATTGCGCTCTGTGCGCATCAGTCAAGGCCAGCATTGGCATAGAGACACGCAGGACTAATCAATCACCAATGCACATTAAAAAGGAGATCTAACAGAGCGCATGGCTCAATGAGCCAAATAGGTAATCTACAACTGACCTTGGATAAAATCCCCACAGGATGTAAACTATAAATACAGAATCCATTCCCTGAGGCAAAACTGGGAGTCTATTGCACTTCAGCAAAATCTTTAATGAGAAGAACTGAGCAGCGTTCTGCTAACTTAACAACTGTGCATTATGAAGGCGTGACGGAGGAGTTTTTATCGCAAAACGCAGTTTGCAGCTCTGTGGTTCTAAGATTTATTACATTATAGAAAAACCATAAGAGATGTGAGCTAAATTATTACATATGGGGTGTGTTATTTCTTTGAGATAATTTTTTCCACCTAAATGCAGTTATTGTTAAGCAAGTGGAACTTCAAAGTCCTCGTCATTTAAATAAATCCTCTCATTCATTCCTTCAGTATTATTTTTAATTGTTCATAAAACATGTTCTGTCCAAATAATTTTAACAGAAATAAAGATTCAATGCTGTGCCTCCAACTAGCAAAAACATTTATCTTAAGATCATGTCTTTAAACAGAGAGCTAAATAGTGCAGCTTTTTAAAATCTTTGACACAACAGATTTATCTCAGATGTCATGTTTTAAAAACATTATCAGAGTTCAAAGGTGACGGGATCCACCAGGAGAGGTGTAAAAAAAATGTCTTCATTGTTGTTTGCCTAGCCTGGTAAAAACCAGACCCTTGCTCTTCACCTTGCTTCGTATGAGGGTCTGGACTCGTTGCTATAGAGAAGTGATTTCTTGCTGGAGGCGTGGCCTCTGCTGAAGTGTGTGTGTATGTGTGTCGTTGAGAAGGAGGCTAAGCTAAGAAGCTAACTGGAAATCGCTTGCACTGTAAAAAACCCTACTGAGAGGAGAGAAGTGCCGAGCTGAACGAGACGYCTGTAAATGAGAGCTGCTGCTTTGTCAGACAAATTTAATTTAATTTGGAAGCCTTATCAACACAGACTGGCTTTATTCACTTCCTCCACTGCCGTATGCTAAAATAACTAGCAGACACTGTGCAGAAAATCAACGTCATTCAGAACTCCACCCGCTGTTTGTTGATTGGCCCAGGTAAAATAAACTACAAGCAGACACTGCGCAGAAAATTGACGTTCTCTTCTCTGATTGGCCCGGCTAAAAATCTGCCAGCAAAATCCTTGTCTATGGGAGAAATGCCAGATGGAGAAGAGAAGCGAAACTAGAATTGAGCAGAGCTGCGTAGGAAGGCAAGGGCCAGGCTACTGTTTTCCTTGTTATAGAGGAAAGTGATATGTAAACGGAAAGCTGTTATATTGATTTTTATTGATTTGTACACTCACCGGCCACTTTATTAGGTACACCATGCTAGTAACGGGTTGGACCCCCTTTTACCTTCAGAACTGCCTCAATTCTTCGTGGCATAGATTCAACAAGGTGCTGGAAGCATTCCTCAGAGATTTTGGTCCATATTGACATGATGG
>NW_013952449.1:1159029-1163121 GCF_001266775.1 Austrofundulus limnaeus
AACGAGCAGTTGGACAGGTGTACCTAATAAAGTGGCCGGTGAGTGTAAATGCACTACACATTTGCACACATGTTTTGATATTTGTACTGATTTTTTTTAGATCAAAGCCAATAATTTAGGATTTTAGGAACAATTTTGTTGTGCAATTTAGCCCATGCTTCCATTAAAACAACTCAACCAGACACATTGTTTAAAAGCTTTGCAGAACTTTCTGTATGAGAACCAAGTCACATGGTCAGGTGAGGTCACTTCCTTTGTTGCCATGATGTCATTTCCATGGGCGTGACTTGGTTTTGGAAAAAAAAAACCCTGTTGTCATACTCAAAGGTGGGGGTGTTTACTCAGATTCCGAAGCCAGAGGGGTCTTCTGACTGAATGTGCAGAGCTGTGAGGTTGGGGTAACTTTACATGTTTGCAAAGATCTTTCATTAAATCCATCCATTCATCATTTATCTTAACCGCCTCCTTCCTTTAAAGGTCATGGGGGTCATTGGTGCCCATATCCAGTAGTCACAGTGCGAGGGACGAGATACACCATGAACAGGTTGAAAGTCCATCACAGGGACACACTCAGAGACAAACGAGACAAAATACCATTCTTGCATTCATACACACCTCGGGACAATTTAGAGTTGCCAGTTAGCCTAACAGTCATGTTTTTAGTCTGTGGGAGGAAACTGAATACCTGGAGAGAACATGCAAACTCCACCCAGAAAAGGTCCCCTACTGGGATTCAACCCAGCAACCTTCTGAGCCACAGTGCTGCCATCTTTCATAATATTTAAATAGCTTTATCATTTAAGTCTGAAAACTGTGTTTCTAAGCTATCAGTTCTCAAAATCTACATTTTTACTATATTTTTAAATCTTTCACCAAAAACTCTGTTTGCATGTGGAAAAGAGATTCAAACGCAGCGGAAAATTTGTTTTTTTTAAAATTCCTGGGGTGTTATGCATGGAGTCCAAGGAGGAGCTTGCATTTGACCAGCTGACTAATAAATGTTACTGCATCTTAACAAAACTTAAACGTCTGGTCAGTGACTCTCAATGGTATACAGTATAAAACATTAAAAAATAAATAAGTAAAAGTACCTTAAAAGAAAATGACTTTGGTAAAAATTATTTTTCACTGATGAGAAAAATACTTACCGGTAAGTAAAAGTCATAAAATTGCTCACAGTAATTGGGAAAATAAAAAAAGTACTTTCACACACACTTTAACAAATAAAGTGCTGAATTTACTTAACTAAACTGAGAAATGTACACATTTTCTTTTGAATAAAATGAGTGTATTGTTTTACATTTACTCAGCTTGGTTAAGGGAACCAGTTGGCATAAAATTTTGAATTCAAAACTTTATTTTTAGAGTGCATTAACAAATCATTATCATAAAATTGTATCATGTAACTAGGTGCTAAATTTTAAAATGAAGAAATAAAAGTATATTTTTTTCATGGTTTTGAATGCAACAATATAAAATAAAAATTAATGAAACACTTGTTAAATTACAAATTCCTCAAAAAGTTGATACTTTATCATGTGTATCAGATACAGCGTGTGCACCAGAAACACTGTTCCAAGAGCACCAGGTACTTTCCTGTGCCCATCAAATAGTTTATTGTGCCCGTGATAATGTTTCTTGTGAGCACCATGTTTTTTCTTGTTTCCAATACTTTTCTATGCTCACAAACTGCTTTCTTTTGTCCTCCAGTAACCTATTTTAAATATTTATTTTTCTTTCTTTTTTTTATCAATTTCCTTTTTTAGAGGCTCTGTAATGAAAGTCTACTGTAAATTGTTAGTTTTTGTTACTGAGATTCTTTCCTCTATGCTGACCACATAGTTTCTAAAGCATTTGTGTAATTTGTCTAATAAACAGTTTGTTTCATGTTCATATTTATTATATCAATTGTGTCTCGCACATAAAAAAGCCTATAAACAAGGCTTGCAGACTTATCTATTAAAACATTTGTTCTGCAGAGAATTAAGCAAGTTGTTATCTTCTAGATGACATTTAGAAACAGTGTGTATTCGGATGTCCAGGGGAAAAAAACTAAACGATGTCATTTAAAGGGGAATATGTTTTCAAACATGGAAGATCTACAATCCTAAGAGAAAATATGCACATGGGGGGTATAGTTTTCATTTTTATTTTTTTCAGTCAGGCACTTTGCCTGTAGCATGTAAAGGAAGATTAATCAGAGAAGAAATACAAGATAGGGAATAATTTAATTGTTTCCATTTTGACAGAAATAAATAGAAAGAAATGTAAAAAAAAATCAGAGAGTCTGACTTTTATGTTTGTAAAATGAAATTAGAAGGAAATTATACTTTGGGAATTAAAAAAGGGGCACCAGCTTAGTTGGTGGCAAACGTGAACAAGATGGATCAGGATGTGTTGACAATATTAGGAACAGCTGCACTAATATCAAACACATGGAAAGAAAACCATAGACATGTTTGTGTATGAACTATCCCAGTTAGCAATGCTGTTAGTCTTGACCCTGACTGCAGAACAAGACCAGGGTTGCCAGATATAGGATGTCTTATTCAATAGTTTTAGGCTATATACGATATAGAGTAAAAAGCCAACATTAGCAATAGCTTTGGAATTCTGTTCACCTTCCAAAAAATAAATAAATAAAAACTTTTTATTCATTTGAACAACCACAAATTACCATCTGTGCCAAGCAGCCAAAGCACACCTAGTGCCCAGTCCCCTTCCTTACAGTGTGCAAGCTCACCAGATACAAAACCTTATTAGCTCATACAGTGGTTTGAATTAAAAATAGGGGTGTAAATTAGCAGCTTTTTTACAATACAATGTCATATCAACTTTTTGGATGACAATGCAATGTTTTTCCCAATACCACAATTTCAATTTAATTCACAAGTGTGTAATCGATTTGCTGCAATATCATGTGCCCATCTGACACAATCATCTGTATTATAGGGTCATATGAGATTGATCCACACTGGGCGTATGACAATGTAATTGAATCATTTATTTAACATATTGGTGTGGACTGAAATATTTTTACACCACCAGTCAAAATATGATCATTTTAAAGCAACATTGTGATATTTCATAATTTTCCTATCTGGCAACCCTGAACAAGATTGACCCTGAGTTTAATTTAGCCAAGTTAGAATGTTTTGCTTCCTGATTTGTAAAAGTAGGAGGGTCTCAAATGTCTGACTGCATCACACACTTGTTCCCCTCAACACTCAGATATTTCTAACAACCTTGTTAGGAAAGAAAACAAATTAAACAAAGTGTCTGCTTAGTGGAACAATAATAAGAATTTGTGTTTGGTAGCTAGAAAACCCACAAAAAATCACAAAGAAGTGAAAATGTCTGCCTTTAAACACAAATGTTACAAATGCTTATCAACACCTGAGAACAGGTGTGTGTGAGTGGAGTCATCCCCACCAAATAGTATTTTCTGAAATAAGTGGCAGCTAAATTTTTTTGTTTGAAGTGAGTCAGTGATCAGTTTGGCTCAGACTAACTGTAATATTCAACTTTAGAGGTATTCCTTTTACTTTGTGCTGATTTTTAACTGAAAATATTATAGCTGTGGTCTGAAGTTTCCATTTACTCATTGTGGGCATGCATGTTGTGGTAATTAAAAGATTTAAAAGAAATGTCAATTTAACCACACTGTTGTTTTCAAGTTATTTTATATTATTTCATGTAACTACAGCATGTTGTGTTCAAATGTTTAGCTCAATCACAAGATGGCCGCTCTGAATTCTGTAGCTTTTATTCTTTTCAATATATTGAACTCTTTTTCCCCACAAATATTTGCACGTAAAGCCATTCAGTTCCTTCAACAACTTTGTTCACTTTTAAGTCAGCTCTGGCAAACTTGCTTTTTAGTCTTCATGTGCTAAAATATGTTTTAGTATCTGCTCTGCATTTCTTTAACTTACAGCGGGTAAAATAAGTATTGAACACGTCACCATTTTTCTCAGTAAATATATTACTAGAGGTGCTAATGACATGAAATTTTCACCAGATGTTGGTAACAACCCAAGTGATCCATCATTTCACCATAAACCGACCACGACCAGGTGCTCCTCACAAGAT
>NW_013952449.1:1163745-1165319 GCF_001266775.1 Austrofundulus limnaeus
TGGTGAAAATTTCATGTCATTAGCACCTCTTGTAATATATTTACTGAGAAAAATGGTGACGTGTTCAATACTTATTTTACCCGCTGCATATCTAGATTTTCTTTTTACTTTTAGGTTTTAGCGTTTTGCCGCTTATAGAATTTGGCTGGAATTATCTAGCCCTGTGATAGATTTAGCTTAACAGAATTTGCTTCCTTTGCTTTTAGATAGTATTTTCCTCTTTCAACACTCAAAAAATGTGGATTTACATAAAAACAGATGCCATCTGGTTCCATTCAACTGAATTGAGTAAAGGAAACACATTTACTTTATATTTATTGAAAGTAATTGTGTTAACTTTCCTCAATTCAGTTGAATTTTCACATTAAATACTTGTATTTTTTCACTAGCTAGAACGTTTTTAAAGAATGGAAAAAATAAACAACATACAACTTAAATAATTTTTCAAACTCCAATTTGGTGAATGAGTGTACATTTATAGCAGCTTTTTTTCCTGAATCATGTTAAAAAACGTAATAACTTACATCCACTTCAGATAATAATTTTTGTTAATGCCATGCACAAAATTACTGTCACTTTTTAAAATCTTGTGTCATCAGGGAGGCTCCATAGAAAACACAAAAAAATGTTGATTTAGAAATACTTTTGAGCTGTAGTCTGTCACAAATTGTTGCACTGAAGAGCTTAAAATCTCTGGCATTTTTTTACACATATTTTATTTTGTTTCTTCCACTTTTTTTTCTTCTTACATTAAACCGTTTCCTCTCCTCTCCTTCCCTGCAGTGGATCATTTTATTCTTGCATTCCTCGCCTGCTCTTCCACCCTCTGCTGCTTGCTGACGAATCAAACACCCACAGTGTCAATGTCAGTGAGTCAAATGAAAGCAGTGAAAAGTCCAGGAGGGGAGAACATGAGCGAGGCCATGTGACTTGTGTGCTAACGAGCAAAGAAATGCAGAGCCAAACAATTGATTTCATACGTTCTTGAATATTATTCGCAACCACAAGTAAATGTAGAGGGATGATGTTTTTGTTTGTGTGTGTGTTCTTTTGTCTGTCATGAATGACAAGACACATTGTAGTGAAACTAACAAAACGTAATCACTGGGCCCAGGGGTGTGTCTATTTTTTTTTTCTTGGGGGCGGGGTCTAGGCAGTGGCACAGTGACACAGACAGTGGAAGGGTGGCACAGTAAAGTTGTTATTTTATCTAAATTCCCTGCAGTTTTAGATTATGATGAACAGTATGAAAATTTTGAATAATGAAACTTTTTATGTACCCAAATATAACACAGGAATGTGTTTTGCATGATAGAACTATGCAGTCGATTCAAAATCTGGGACATCCAGAACAGAAATATAAATGTGGATAATCACAGTTTAACTAAAAACACAGCCTGAACATGTTTTTAATCTAAGATCTGGTGGGGGTGGTCCGGCAGGTTGGCCAGTCAGATTTCAAATGTAGGGTACCTTACAATACCTTCTTACATCTATCTATCTATCTATCTATCTATCTATCTATCTATCTATCTATCTATCTATCTATCTATCTATCTATCTATCTATCTATC
>NW_013952449.1:1165464-1166688 GCF_001266775.1 Austrofundulus limnaeus
GATAGATAGATAGATAGATAGATAGATTGACTTGTATAGCACCTTTCAAAACTCAGTTACAAAGTGCTTTACATCATAATAGAAACAAAACACATAAAAAACATAGCACAAAATAAAAATAAAACATGCAAAGGTCAACAATTAAAAGCCATCTCATAATAAAATGTTTTTAAAAGAGATTTAAAAGAGGACAATGAAGAAACTTGTCTGATATAAAGTGGCAGTGCATTCCATAAAAGAGGAGCCCTAACAGAAAAGGCTCTATAACTCTGTCTGTAGTCTTACTCTGAGTACTATAAGTGGCGAGTGATCAGATGATCTCAGAGGTCGCAGTGGTGTATATGGTGTAAGTAATTCTGAAATATAAGGTGGTGCAAGTCCATTCGGTGATTTAAAAACTATCAATGCAATCTTAAAATCAATACTGAAAACCACAGGTAACCTGTGTAAAGAAGCCAGAACAGGAGTGATATGATCATACTTCTGGGATTTAGTGAGGACTCTAGCTGCTGTATTTAATTTTTTAATGTTGTGTGTGTTGGAGAAGTGGGGGATGGAGGGTTTTGTGAATAAAAAGTGTACTTTAATACCCATCTGTGGCCTATGCAAGGGTATAAAACACAAAGAACAACTCAAGGCTGTTTTTAATGTTTTCAGCTATTTGAAATAAAAAAATGATGACTTATAATAAATTCTTACAGTATGTAAATGAATACAACCCACACTCCAGGTAAATTGTTAAAACGGGTATATTATAACCAGACAGGTGTATTGGTCACATACTGCTGTTGGATTTCTAAGACCTGACTCAAACCTGGCTGGCAGATCGAACTTTAACCTAAGTGGTTCAGGAGTCACTAGCAAGTACCTCAGGATGTGTCAGAGCAGAGTGTCTTTGAAAAAAAAAAAACAAGTTCTTATTCTTTTGATGCTTTTTTTAACAGACTCATTTTGACCAACTCTGTCAGCGAATGGGCCAGTGGCCAGTCCATTTATCAGAGAGTCAAGCTGTTTTTGAACCGAGCCCTCTCTCCTCACGCGGAGACTTGTCAGCTCTGCTCTGTGTTCACACACCGCACTGTGAAATATGGCATGACAGAAACTGCAAAGGTTTTAAGCCCGAGTTTGTGACCCTACTTACACAAGAAAGAAATATGGATTTTGACTTCAGGCTTCGAGGCAAAAGTCAGTGAAAAAAGATGTTTGTGTGACACTGTACAAATA